>NW_025057096.1:0-7096 GCF_019279795.1 Protopterus annectens | reverse complement strand
ATCAAATTTTTGAAAACCCCGTTGGGGGCATTTATTTCATTAGCATAGGTTATTAGAGGTGTCCAAAGAAATCTGATTTTGTATCAGAAGATAACATCTGACCCGTTAGCATTTATTCATTAGCTAGCAGGTGCAGCAACTGAGTGGTGGGGAGGATGTATGAATTACTACCAGACTGCAGTAGGCAGTAAGTTCCCCAATACATTATTGTTTAACTCTTGCTAGGGGGCAGTATTACTCTATGTTTTATAGGGCTGCTATGTGTTACAGTATGAATTTTTGGTGACTGTGTAATAAATAACATGCTTTTTTTCTCTCCTTCCCAAGGAACTAGGTCATCACTGGAAGACCTTGGGGCCAGATGCAAGATCATTGCTGCACAAGCAGAGGTCCTAATTCAAGGACTTTGCAGGCAAGGGAGCCCGCAGGATTTTTTCAGGGGGGGTGCAAACCCAGAGCCCCGCCCATGCAGCCCCACCCCCTCCACCCACGCAGCCCCACCCCCTCCACCTACGCAGACCCCCACCCACCCACGCAGCCATTCCAGTGTCCCATTACCTGGATATTTCTCCCCATTTGCCATAGACACTGTTCAAATCTCTCAGTGTGCATACTGTTTTACTTCTACAATGATTACAGATATTTGGATTTCATTTACAACTTTTATTTCAAATTTTATAGCACAAACACTGACAGACATTTACTAAACCTAAACAAAGCAATACTCTTACAATGAAAACAGACTTAGCATTAAAACTTCTCTACCTTTGAAACCCACATTCAATGAAACAGCATTGAAACCCACATTCAAAGAAAATGCATCTGGCCAGTGGCAGGGTAAGTTTACCTTTGGGCTATTTTCAAATCATAGGCTCCTTGCACACATTTTGAGAACCATGCAAAAGTTCTTTGATTCACCTTCCTGACTGTATTAATTATACTATATAATAATTGAATTATATCCCTTGTATAATACAGCACCACTTGTTAAGAGTATGTTGTAAATTTATAGTTCTGAACATTTTTCCTTTAAGCAATGAAACAAATCATGAACCAATAATGACAACCTGCCCAATTCAGAACATTTCAACCATAAAGGGTCACTCGAACATCTGTCATACAATCCACCAATATCAATCAATATGCAGAATTTCTGCAGAAGTAAAAGTCATCTGAATAATTTCACATTATAGAAATCTGAAACCAATGAAGAGGTTGTTGATCGAAAACAACTTTATATTTCAGTATTTCATTTACAAATTCAGTGCCTGGCCTTGAGAAGAATAAATAATATATTTACATTAAAAAGAAATGGTAAGCTGGTATATTGCAATAGGGAATGGGTGGCCGAGGTGAAAAACAGGTTCATAGTTGGTAGATTGTCTCATCAAAGGGAGGACATACTAAGGACTCAGAACCATACACGTTAAAATACAAATGCTTTTAGCAGGGCAGGCCACACGACGCATGGTGCAGCGTGCACTTTGTGCTAGCAGCTGCCTTAAAAATTTTATATCATAATAATGATACCATTTGTTAAACAAAACCATTGCACATTTTAAGCAGGGCTTGGCGAGCGGCGTAACCTTTATACTTCCCTTGAAGCTCACAATTCCTTGAAAATGCACTTGAAAATGGGTTACCTGCTAGATCTAAACTAGGGCTTCTCTCTCTCTCTCTGAATCTGTCTCTCTCTCTCTCTCACACACACCTCAACTTCTTAGTGCAAGAAATCTGGACAAGCCTAAAATAAACGAGGACGGATCATTCATTCAGTTGTTTTGCGATTGCCACCTTCCCTCAGGTTAGAAAGCTTAAATTTGATTAATCATTCTCACTCCCCAACTCACCACAGGCTCCTCCAATGCTCAAATTGCCTTTTGGCTCCATGTCATCAGGCTACAGTCAGGAACTTATTTCTCGTAGCACAAGAGCAATAAAACAGCTTTTGAACTCTAAACTTTTTTACTTGTTTGTCGCGGTTAACTGGGCAAACCTACTCGTCTAAATGCACCTCTTTTGCTTAGAAATTCCAGGAACACTGCCTAGTTAAATACTTTCTTTTATACTGCACAGTATACAAGCAAACACGGGACCTATTATATGGGCTAAAACATGGAAACTCATTGTCAGTTCATGACACTAAACTCTCCTATTATTTTTCCAGCAGAAATATGTGCTTTGAGGTACAGTTATAGTAGTTGTTCAGAACGTGTAAGTGTATTTCATGTGCTCTCCATTGCAAAAAGCAAACAAACAAAAATGAAGCATGTTTGCTTATAACTACTGAACTTCTGATAGTACTACCTCCCAAAGGAAGGCATGCAGTATCTGCTTACTACATGTGGTTAAAAGCAGGTGGTTGAAGGTGCCTTTAGTTCTAATATTTAATGTTACCAGAGTGAGTCTGACCCAGGTGAGTTCTTTTTAGGGAGTTTTGCAATTTTCTCCACTGTGAGATTGTATCTGTGGAGATGGTATGTATAATTTAGTAGGATGTAAGACTGGGCCATCCACACTTGATGGAGTATTGGGGCTTACCCTTACAAACGAATATATACTTTTGGTTTTGGCTCAATACTTTCAATATTTGAATTTTAATAAACAGGGAACCAGAAAAGTGTGCTTTGATCACACACAGGTAAAACCAATTATCTGTCTATCACAGGAGACACTGATCTACAGATGTTATAACTAGTAATAATTTTACTGCAGGGTCCCTGAATTGGTTGGAGCATCAGGAGAAACAGCATAAAGAGAAACACCAGCTGTACAACCTATATCCTTACACACCCTTACTTCACAACGTTTGTGCAGCAATCAAACACACACACACACACACATCCTTACTTTATAAGTTCTGCAGACTGCAGCTAATCATAGTAAATTCCTTCCCAATTCCCTTATACATAAAATGTCTGTGCAGCAAATATAATCCACTTGTAAATTTTCTGTGATTTCCAAATAACGTGGTCAGGTGGACAGGAAACTAAGCAATTTCTAATAGCACGGGTGGACAGACAGGAAAAGAAGCAATTTCAAATAGTGCGGGCAGGCAGACAGGAAGAACAGGACATTTGCACGCACAGATATGATGCGACCGGAAGAACTAGACGTCTGGATGCACAGAAGTGATGCAACCAGACCAGCAGGACTGTTCTTAAAGAACACAAAAAATGACGGGGGCCAAACCAACAGGACCGTTCTTAAAGAAGAACACAAAAAATATAAATAAAAAGGAACCCAAAACACAATGTATTTTCTCGGTCAATGGCCATTCAGGGGGTGCAAAGTGCACCCCTTGCACCTACCTCTTGGGCACCCTTATTTTACAGGAGGCGTGGCAGCAACAAGACAGTCCTACTCCTGCTCAGAACTAGAGGATGAGGTTACTTGACAAGGAGGTATGATGCCATGATTCCAGTCCAGCAACAAAGAGATCTAGGCTTAGGCCTGTCAGAGGTGGTGGATCTTTTTTTTGTGAGGGGAACTATCAGGGACAACATCCGATATACAGCAACCTGCCATTACTCAAGGTATTTACATTTGGTTACAATGTATTGAGGAGACAAGTGTTCAGGGACAGTCAGTGGAAGACTAACGGATGGATTATTTTATATACATTATCAGTTGAAGAGAGGTCCAAGCTCTTTGATTTGTTTATAAAAAGAGGCCTTTGTACTTTGCAGTGGGTTTCCATTGGCAAGAGGGTGAATTAGCTGTTGAAAGTTGGCATAATTGGTAACATGTTTAACTCTTAGACACAAGGTACTCACCTCTGAAGAAAGTTGGCTAGGCTTAAAATGGTCTACAAGGTGGACAACCGTGCATGAAGCCCGAGGAGGCTAAGCGGAGAGGAAGAAAATTCCACTTTGGGATTGCTGCCAACCCCCAGACAGAGTAGGGGGAAGGGGGCAGAGATTTCACCAACAAGGTTGGAACACCAGACACAATTAGACACACATTTTACCACTGTAGATAGTAGTTCACCAGATGATCTTTGTATTGAAAGTACAGACGGATACACTGTTTTTAAAAAAGACAATTTTATCATTTACAATTACACAGACACAGAAGTGAACAATCCTCCTTGATTTATTCACTTTCGAGGTTTCAGTTTATTCATTCCTTCGTCCATTCAATTTAACCTGCACTTATAGATGTAAATTATTTCACAAGAAAGTTAAATTTAGCATTGTACTTCAAAGGGCGAATAGGCAACGTAGAATGAACTGGGTATTAACTTTCAACCCCCATACACCCTTCTATTAAAAGGTGTTCGAGAAGAATTAATAGAAAAGGAATTTGAGGATTTTACACTCTCTTGTACATTTCCTCCCCTACTAATCTGAACAAGAAGAAATGGAACTAGTAGACACTTTTAAAGGTCAAAACTTATAAGAGTTATGAAACCTGATAAAGGAGGGTGTAGTTTAATGTATAGTTCTGACTATGACTCATATTTACATGTCATGCTACAAGATGTGGATCAGTATGAGACAGTCTCCAGGAACAAAGTCAATTTGGCAGCATCAAAATTAATTTTATACTTATTGATCATTTTACTACAAGGAGCAATAAGCGAAAATTATTCAATTATTTTGTGTTAGTAGACCTAGAATACCTGCCATTTTGGAATCAAAAACACACAAGGGACTGAATCCATTAAATTCAGACCTATTGTATCTGGAGCTGGCAGTATAACAGAACCACACTTGCTAAATTTGTGACCATATTTACTGAAATTTTGTCTCTGCTTAAATCATATTTGTAGACTCATGGGTTTTTCTCAAAAGAATTCAACCTTCATTATACATGATGGATATGTACATAGTTCGCGATAGATGTTGTCGAACTGTTTCAAGCATTCCTCACAGCTTAGGCGGAATGGTTCAATGAAATTAGCTACAGAAACACATTTTAGGTAATAAAGTAACCAATTTGAAGTTTACAAATTCATAAAATAGTTCTACAGAATAATTTCATTTATTTTAGCGGTGATTCTTCAAGCAAAAGAAAAAGGTAGCTATAGGTGCGCCAGTAGCTCCTTCGCCAACCTAGTACTACACAAATGGGAACAGAAACACATTTTTGCTATGGACTGGACACATTTGTACCCATTATAAAAAGATATTTGGGCGACATATGTATTTTATGGAGCGGACCGTTAGAACAGTTTCTTAAGATTCTTCCAGTTGCCTCAATTCTACCACCACTTTTTATCTTTCACCTGTAACATTAGTGAAGAGAGCTGCATACTTGGATGTCTCTTTATTTAAAGGCGATTCCAAAAGGTATTTTCTTCTAAACTTTTAGAAAGCCAAGTTTTTCCAACTCCACCTGCATTTCCAAAGTGGGCATCCTTTTTCACGAAAAGAGTTGTGAAGGGACAATTTATTAGTGCCGCCAGAATGTGTAATGACAGTAATTGATTTCACCATTATGAGGTAGAATTTATATGAAGAAGTTATTTTTGGAAAGGGGATGCCCTGAATCTTTATTAGCAGGGTTGGCTGAGGAGATTATCACTAACAAGAGACACCAAATACCCCCGTTTATTAGGCACTGGACTTTCTTTAAGCCCAGTTCCTTCAACAGATAGTGGTCTAAAACGGCCCAACAGTTTCATTTACCTTATTCACTCAATTCTCCTCGCGATCGAGAATGTTATTTGGAAACACTATGGCCTATACTTGCAGCTGCATGATGAACTTAATGAGCTAGTACAGGCACAACCTAGTTTCGTCCAGGAAAAGGGACACCAATCTTAAACAACTATTTGAGAAGAAGTCAGTTTGTGATTTTTACAGCTAACAGAGCGTAAATTAGGCACCTTCAAATGTAAGAAGCCTGTAAAGCATGTGATGCTATAGTTAATGATTGTAAGTTATACCACATTCCATCTAGGAAATTTCTTTAAATCTGGTTGTTATTCAACTGTACAGCGAAAGGGGGGTAGTCTATTTGGGTATGCACAGTATCTTTTAAATTTCTATATTTAGCGGGCAGAAAGACCTCTTAGAAGGCATTTATGAACATCTATACGACATCTCTAAACAAAAAGAAACTAATACCTTTTCAAACACACAATTTCCTGTCCTAATATGAGCAGTGGTATGGTGCTAGAACAAGAAGTTTTGCCTGGGCTAGAGGTGGTGACTAGGAGACTACACTTGAGTACCAAGAACTTTTGGCAATTAAGACCTTTGGTTACAGGTAAACCACCAGGCCTCAATGACAGCATAAACATCAGTAGTGTCCTGAAGCTAAGGACTGCCCGACTATAGCCTTTAAAGGGACAATCCCAGGGATTTTTTTGTTTTGATTCTAGTCTTTGTTTACATTTTCAGTCTGGCTTTCTGGGCATGTCCCAACTATATGGCTGCAGGGGTTGGGGAGGTGCATGTAGGAAGCTTCAGGAGTCAGTGGGCGATTCCTTCTCAAATTGCAGTTGTACTCACAGCAGCTCTCACTAAGTCATTCACCATTAGTTTTCAACTGTGGCACTTATCCTCAGGAAACTAGCTTTTCAGCAATGTTATGACTTGACTTGTTAATACCCTGCAGGGAAGCATTTGAGCAGTGCAAAGTTAAAACACTGGTAAACAAAGTTTTTAGTTAATTTCATATTTTTATTTTGTGCCGATTTCTAAATGCTAGCTAAGTGCAATGATTTATGACACAAATGCCTAACTTCTGTAAGCATGTGAAAGATACAAGTTTCAAACATTAGTAGAAACAGTCTTGTTTTGGAGCTGCTAATTCCAATTCATCTCTGAATACTAGCCAAATTAATGATGGTTTTCTTACCTGCTAATAGCTCTATGAAAAGGCACCATATGTGTGTGATACCAGGGTTCAGACATGAGTAGACAGTCTTCGGTTACTTTGGTTTTGTAGTCTACATTGCTCATATAAACTCAGAAAGCTGCTCGACTAACACACTTTGCATTATCGTGCATTTTCTGAAGGATAAGAAGTCTGAGCTCAAATATAGGTCATTATTTAGTGACTTTCATCTTCATTGATTTGGAGGAAAAACGCACATTTTATGAGACAGACCAAAAATATCAGATGAAAATCTGGGCATTCTGCA
>NW_025057095.1:0-6994 GCF_019279795.1 Protopterus annectens | reverse complement strand
TACCGGGGGGCCTGTCGGGTGCCAGGATCCACCACATAACACAAGCACTCAGGTCACACCAGAACAAAGTACAAATATGACTCTGTCATTGTCCATGTTGGTGTGACGACTCCACATACCTTCCCGGACCACACATGAAAGAGACACGGAAGAGCTCTCTGATCATGTAGCCAGGATGGTATGACCCCTGACCCTGAGTAGCATCCTATTCCTCAGCAAGAATGATACCACGTATAAAGAATACATCTCTCGATTTCAACAATTGGCTAAGTTTCTGCTGTCATCATTCAAAGGAGATCCGCGTCTGTCTGCCTGGGATGACATGCTTGACAAGCCATGCTGTTGCTAGAGACAGCTTGCACCTGTCACCCTTAGGCTTTCATCACTGGCCAAGGTTCTTACACCCCATAGTGCCTTCTTAGGCAAGGCTTAAAAGACAAACCCACCAATCGTGAATAGCACAAGCAACAAAAAGTTCAGAGGGTAATGCTAATGAAGTGCCAGTCTAAACTCAAAATGCATGCACTCAAGGCAGTCCTTTATGGAGAAAATCGATATATGTACAGTAAACAGAAAAGTACAGTTTTGTACCTACCATAAAATGTAGATGTTCGAGGATTCCACGTTGCAGTCCTTACTATTGGGCAGTCCGCCCAGTCGGCCCGGAATACCAGAGTATACGCTGATTTGCCGGTCAAGGATCGACGCCAGTACTAGGGTACTAATGCGCAAAGATGACCGACGCCATATCCTCAAATCTTTTCTTGCCCCAGATGTCAGAAGACCCTAAAGACAAGTCCCAAAAATACCTGCACCAAAACATGTACAATATAAACAAGAATATATACAAAAATATAAGCATGTAAATTACCTACACAACCACCCCTAAACACAGAGGGAAGGAGTGGGAGGGTAATTGACTGCAGCACGGGAATCCTCGAACCTCTACATTTATGGTAGGTACAAAACTGTACTATGTTCTTTCGTTTTCCATTGCTGCAGTCCTTACTATTGGGTAGAACTCCAAAGCAGAGTGTAAGGGAGGCTGGCAAATCATAAAGAAGTAGGAGCTGACAAATGCCTTGCAAACAGCTGTGGCAAAACCAGCCCTAGACTTTAGAGTAGATAGGAAGGTGATAAATGCTTAGAGAAAGTATGCACTGAACTCCAAGTAGCTGCTTCCAAAATATCCTTAGCTACCCCCTTAGAAATGTTAAGTTAAGTGGCAGTAGCCCTAGTGGAATGAGGCCTTCCAATCCCAGCTGGAATCTCCTTGCCATGATGGGAATAACAAAATGCAAATGCAAAGCCAATCCACCTTGAAATAGTTTGTTTTGACACAGGCTTGCCCTGAACCCTAGCAAAGAAACAAACAAACGCTGAGACTGCCTAGTAAACTCTTAGTCCTGCTTAACAATAACGCTAATTGCCTGTGTACATCTAAAGTGTGCAAAATCTTTTCCCTTATTTTGAGGTCTGCATAAAACGTAGGCAAATGAATAGTTTGGTTTAAAGCCACACTAGAAACCACCTAGGCATAAAGGAAGGATTAGTACGAATGATAATTCCTATCCTTATGGAAAAATTAAAAAGGGCTCTACTGCCATAAGGGCTCAAGGTAACTTCAGACACACTTCTTGCAGAAGTAATAGCCAACAGAAAAGCAGTCTTCCATGACAAGTATTTCAATTCAAAGCAGTAGCTGCAGGCTCAAAAGGTTGTAGAGTAAGTTTTTCCAACACAAATTGAGATCCCGCTATGAGTAGGAGCTCTAATGGGGTCTTTATATTCTTTTGTCTCTCTAAGAAACTGCTTGAACAAAGGATGAAAACAAAGGTGGGTCACAAACTATAGTGAGCTGAAATTGCTGCATGAATCTTACTGGAAGAGAAGGACAAACCTTTGTCCAATAACTCAGTAAGATATTGAAGAGCCACACTCAAATTAGGCTCAGAAATCTCCAAATTTTGCTGTACTCCAAAAATAAAAAATCTCTTTCCATTTTTCATGTACACACTCTCCTTGTACTCAGGGTCTTCTAGCTTCCATAATCACATTTAAAACTTGCTGAGAAGTTGAGACTAAGGTGGTTTCAACACAGAATATGCTAGACTGTTAGATGAAGAGAGTGAAGTTTGGACATTGAGCAGATGACCAACCTTCTGAGACAACAGATGAGGAATCAGGAGGTAAAGGCCATGGAGGCTTCTCTCACCAGACTCCTCAGAGGTAGTGGGTACCAGTAAGTTGCCGAGCCAATTCAAGCTATCAAAATCATCCTTGGCCTGTTCGAGTTCACACTTTTAATAGTACCCGGAAGAAGAGGAGGTGAAAAGGGCATACACATGAAGGTTTTCCAACTGAAAGACAGAGCATCCACTTTCCGTTGTGTGATGAAAACCCTTTGTGCAATACTTTGCAGTTGGTGGTTTAGTGGAGTAGCGAACAGATCTATGTCTGAGTTCCCCATGACACTGCTTCACTTCTTGAAATACATGAAGACCGCAGTTTCCACTGTGGGGATCCATGATTTGTCTGTTTAACACATCTTGCTAAGGAGTTCTAGGCTCTGGCAGAAACCTTTGCTCAAGATAGCGAAGCTTAGCTTAGTCTCCCCATAAAATCATTGCTTGCCTGCATAGAGGATAAGAATGTGTTCCCCCTTGTTTGTTGATGCCCACATGACAGTTGTGTTGTCTGTTAGAATCAACACCTGCCCTGAAGAAGTAACTCGAGCCATACACAAACTGGACTGCTAACATCTCCTTCATGTTGGGATATGTAGATGCTGTAGTCTGGCAGGCCACTTGTCTTGTATCCACTTTCCATTTAGATGAGCTTCCTGCTAATGTCCGAGGCATCTGTCGTTAAAATCTGACTTGTTCTCTGGCCGGGTCACAGAGAGTCCCTTTGTTTAGGTGGACATTCCTGAGCCCACCAATGGGAATTCTTTTGGAAGGCAAGGTATTATTTGAATGACAAAGTCCAAATCCTGGCAGTGCTGTGTCCATACATTTTTGAGATACCACTAGGCTTCCTCATATGCAGTTGGCATTGGGAAGCACCAGAATACAAGATGCCATGAACCCTAATGCTTGAAGGACTGTTCCTGTAGCCAGGCACGGACTGATGAGAGGTTATGATGGAAGTAAAGTGACAGACTCTTTTTGTTTGTCCGGGGTTGCAAGGCCATCTGGTTGCTGTATTCAGTCTCAAATCTAGAAAGCACATGTCTTGGAGAGGGTACTAGACTGACTCTTTATTTCGCTCGTAATACCTAGGCATCTTAGCACTGCTATAACATATTCCAGATGCTGTGAAGGTCTTCCTCTTTCTTTGAGCCAGAATCATCAGGCAGTTGTCCAAGCAAGGATAGATTTGAATTCCTTTGAAGCTCGAAGTAAGCTATCACTGAGCCAGAACCTTTGTGAATACCTATGCAGTAGATAAGCCAAAGGGCAATGCAGAGAACTGATAATGAGAATTTCCAGTCACTGAAACCCAGATACTTCCTGCAACTTAGCCTTATAGGCACATGAAGGCAAGCTTCCTTTGAGATCTGTGTTACCATCCAGTGATCTTTGCCCAGCAGAGGTAAAAGTTGTTGTAATCGCCAAACATCTTGAACTTGGGAATGTCCAGAAAAGTGTTGGAGGAGAGATAAATCCAAAATCATCTCCCACGGTTCCCTCTGGTACTCAGGAACAGGCGCAGAATAAAAAACTTGTGGCCCTCTTCTTGACACAGGACTGAATGGGCCCCATCTGGAGTAACTGAGAAACTTGCTTGTGAGCCTCCTTTCTTTGTGGAGGAGGAACGCCTGGCATGCCTTTGAAAGTGTGGGCATTGTATGGAAATAAAATCTGCAAACCGTGGTGAATGATATCCAACACCCATTTGTCTTGAGTAATTAAATCCCAATTTCTTTTGAAAAGCATAGTCTTCCTGAAGGAGCTGCCAGACGAGAATCTACTGGCAGCTGAAAAGACAGGTCATTGGGTCTGTTTAATTTTAAAAGGACTGACCCTGCCCTCACCAGAAGTCTGAGCAGGTGAACTCCCTGTTCTAGGCCCTTAAAAAGAACCTTTTGGAGCTCCTGGCCCTACTCTCACTGCCTCTAGACTCCTTGGCCCCTAGACTGGGAATCATGGGCTATGGGATATGTGTCCACCCCCTTAGCAGGCCAATTTCTACTTAAACTCTGGTGGCTGCACCTGCAAAAATCTTTAACAGTTTGCATAGACTTAGCTTTATCCTCCGCTTCTTTTAAACTGCTTCCCACAGGCGATCCAACAACACATCATCAGACTCTGTAAAGCATCCAAAATCCTTGTCTTAACATGTTTAGCTAAATTTGATCCTTCTCAACCAGCATGCCTAAGAACAGAACTAGTAGCAGCCACCCTCGAGGAGGCCTGTACAGCATCAAAACCACATTGCAAAGAATGCTTACCCACTTGCTCAGACACATGAACCAAGTCCAGCAACTCTTTACACTCAATACCTTCCGCCAAAGCATCCACCTTAGATTTTAATTGTGAAGGAGAGATAATTCTGATATTTCATACAGAACACAATTCAACGCCTCATGGCTAGAGTGGAAGAAGTATACACTTTCTTTCCCACCATCTCAAGGCCCTTGCCTCTTTACCAGTGGGAACAGGATTTTAACCACAGAAGCCTTTAACACTCTTGTGCCCTGAGAAATAGTTTTTCTGGTACGGCCTAGGACTCTTAAACAAACAATTATGAGATTCGCACCCTATAATACCTTATCAGGCTTAACAGAGCAGGAGGCAAAGAGTCAGGATTCAGGGAAGTTTCTAAAACATCTTCCACTACATTCAACACAGGAGGAATAGCTATACCTATGCTGGGCAAAACAAGAATTCCCTAAGCCTTTTCCTGAATCAGAGTAACTCTGGCTTCCATTTAAAGTGCTCCTCATGGAATGCAGAGTCTCTGAAATGAAAACCAGGAGGAGAAGCTGCAGGAGGAATCATCCATCAGAATCAGAATAAGTAGGGTATTCCTGCAAGCTCCTCGCAGAAGACTCTGAAGCCTCTGGAACACTGTTCAAAACTATCAAACTCCGTTCCACCCTAGGCTCTGACAAGCGGGGCATAGAACCTCTAATCATAGGTAACAAATCTCTGCCACATTTTAAGCATGCTCTTAGGTACAGAACCCGAAATGCCAGAGAAGCCCCCACTGAAGCTGAACTAGGGCCTACCTCTCAAAGAAGTTTTGCCAAATAGAAGGAGAGGCTCTAACTACCTTGGGAAGAGAGGGAAGAACAGTTACCTGAGTAGCTCCCCTCAGCCTGGCTTCACTCCTGAGAAGGCACATCCTGTAACAGTAAAGTTTCTGCCTGAGACTCCATGGAAACTCCTGGCAAAACCTCTGGCTCCCACTGAGTTTTCTAAAGAACCGGACGTCCGGGACTGCCGGGTTCATCAACCCTAGGTCACCTTGTTTTTGTCCTTAGCAGCTTTGATGAAGCGGCACGAGACCACGGCATTTTATAATTGCAACGCTTCCCAAACACTAACCTGGTACAGTCTAACCTCCTCTCTTATTAAAAGGCGAGTTAAACTCGAAGCACAAGAGCTGCAACCAACAACGCCGTGCTCAGGCCCTAAACAAGGTATACACAAGGTATGGTAATCCCTTATGAGGCATCTTTTGTTTCCATACAAGAAATACAGTTATTCACTTTTTCTGACATCCTAAAATACTGAGGCAAGAAAACAAAATGTTCCCCAACGGGTACTTAGGCCAACTCTGTTTCTGCCTGAAACTCCGTTTCGAAATATTTCAGAACGCCTAACCTGCACTCGCAAAACTGCTTCTGCATCGACCATGTGGGCAAAAAGACTGAGGATATGACGTCGGGTCATGCAGATAGTATCTCTGACGCATTCGACGCCAGTCTAATGCGCTCTGACCGACGCTAGCCTTATACTCTGGGTATTCGGGCCACTGGACGCTGACTATACCTACGGTAAGTGACTGCAGCAATGGAAAACGAGAAGAACATCCTGGTTTAAGGCTCCAGAGAGCACCTCCCAGCACTACCAGGCTAACTCATACCATACATTTCGCCACAGAACCAAACTAAAATACGTGCTGTGGGGGCATATCCATATTCATCAAGGATACCCACACCTCCAGGTTAGTGGCACAATGTCAGGAAATCATCCACGTAGTAACTAACAACTGGGTAAAAACTGTAATTCAAATTGTAGCTTGGTTAAGCAGATCACTTCCCACCATGTCTAGGGATCTCCTATCCCGTTTCTGGAAACACTGGGAAACATAAAGGTCCTACCTCAAACACCCTAATATTGTGATTTCACTACTCAAACATTAACTGGGGAGAACTGCTCAAGTACTAACTCCTGGCCCAACATTTCCTAGAATTTATAAACTCAAAAGCCCTGGTTCAACTGGTCATCGCTCCCACCAGAGGTGATGCAATGAGGATTGCACCTGGTCATCACTAACATGGGCGACTTTCAGTACCACCTGAGGTCAACCCTCACTGGTTAGATCTGACCATAGCAAACAAATCACTTTGGATATCCATTCCGCCGGCCACCTCCGGACAAAACCACCATGTAAAAATTTTCATAAGCAAACTTCATGTTACTTTAAGACCGAGGTGGAAAGTTCCAAAAGCCCTCTATGCTAAAGGATAACACTGTCCAAGCTGCAAAATCCTTTACTAATGCATTCTAAGGTGGCACCTACAAGAATGCATGGATCGTGCTTTCCCTCAAGCAAAACCAACACTCAATTCTCCCAAGAAAATGGAACCAGTCTGGTGGACTCCTGCCATAAAACAAGCTTATACAATAGAAGGAGGAAGCTAGCACAGACAAGAGTAAAATCCTAAGAAGGAAGACATCCCTGATCAGTATCAGTAAGAAACTACAATCCTCATAAAATCATCCATGAAGCTTTGAAAGAAAAAATTGCCAGAGGAAGCTAG
>NW_025057094.1:2500-5000 GCF_019279795.1 Protopterus annectens | reverse complement strand
CTCTTGAACAGAGCCAGCGAGGTGCTCTGCCTCACATGGACTGGGATTTTTATTCCACAGCATGAGGAGTCTCTGGAGTGATAAATCTATCGTCCTCCAGCACCGTCCCCATTTATATCCGTGCTAAAGGTTTAAGTCAGCTATGCTCTAGTGGTTTTGTGGATTTGGATTTTTGAAGGGTGGAGCATGTCCATTAATTCCGGGTTGGACATAGCCTTGTATGTCAGAGCACATGTCAAATTCTCTGGAGCAGATGGTCATGCGACTTGAATAGAGCTGGAGTTTCTTTCAATCTGGCAGCATATGACAGATATTGCGAGTCCCTTTATCCTTTTGGTGAGTGGACTTTGGGGTCTCTCCTAATTGCTGCAGATGTCGGAGTGAGATACATCCCTAATGGGGCATTGTACTCAGATCATTGGTCTGATAAGTGAAGAGTAGAGGGGAACAATGACCTCACTAGGATCTGGATGTGAATCCCTTCATGATCCAGGTGGAGCAATGTAGAAGGTCTTTCTAACCACTTTAGCAGCATGAGTGTCAAAAGAAAGGCCACTGTCAACCTGGGTCCCCAGGTCCTTGATAACCTCTTCTGTAGTGGATTGCCACCTATATATGGTAGCAGGAGTTGCCTTGTTTTCCAGTTATATTCTCATTTTTTGGCATTTAACTTCCAGGCCATGAAATACAGCACCAACTATCTGTTTCGTGAGTCCTTCTAGGAAGGATATCCATGTCGATGCACTTTCCACTATAGGCCCAGTTTGCAGTCGTCTACCAGAGCTTTGTCAGCTCAAGAATCCTCCCCATATTGGCCTGTACTTTACAGAAGTAGATGTCGAACAATAGAGACAGGACTGAGCCCTGTGGGACACCAATTGTGACGGCTTGGAGTCTGACATAAGCGCCAGCAACTCTAACCCTGTGGGTTCTGTCCTTAAGCCAGTTTGCAACCCATCTTATTTGACATATGGGTTTACATTTAAGCTGGTAAGTTTTTTTCTACAATACCGAGGTGGGGTATTGTGAAAAGCTTCTTGCAAGGTCAAGGTAGGCTGTATGGACTGCCTTTCCCTCATCAATAGCCAGCAGTGACTGTTTGAAGAAGTCGACCAAGTTCAAGAGCATGATCTGCCTTGACGAAACCAAACTGGGTCGAGGTCAATGTCTTACAGAAGTCCCTATATCTTTGTTTTATGAGCTCCATTGATCCTCTCTCATAGCTTTACAGACTAGACTTGTTAAGCTTATGGAAGCAGTATTCAGGAGTCGGTAATACTGACATCATTTGGGGAGTCAATAACAGTATCAAACTTACAGTCATCCACAAACTTGGTCAGCCACAGGCCCTTTGTCTTTGCCTGAAACTCTGAGAAGTACATGCCAAACAGTAGAGGTCCCAGGACAGATCCCTGGGGTACACCACTAGTGACGGGTCTGCTGTCAGAGGTAGTGGTACCTATTTTGATCTTATGGGTCCTATCGGTGAGCCAGTTGGCCACCCACCTAATGAGATAGGGATTTACGCCAAGTTGAGTTAGCTTTTCAATGATGCCCGAGTGAGGGATTGTGTCAAAGGCCTTGGCCAAGTCAAGGTAAGTTGTGTGGCGCGACTTTCCTTCATCCAGGGCCTTGGTGACAATCTCAAAGAAGTCAGCTAGGTTCAATAGGCAAGATCTGCCCCTGATGAATCCAAACTGGGTGGGGTCAAGTGTTTGGAGATTGCCTCTGTCCTTATTTATGAGAGCCATAATAATACACTCCATGGCTTTACAGAACAGACATGTCAAGCTAATGAGGTGATAGTTTCCTGGGTCAGTAGTGGCACCACCTTTGTGCAAGGGGATGACAATGGCAATTCTCCACTTTGCTAGAATGAAGCCTGTACTTTGGCTGTGGTTAAATAGGGTGCTCACTGGCAAAGCTAGTTCTTGATGGAGATGGTCCAGAATACAGCCTGGGATATTATCAAGTCCCATGGAAGCTGTGGTCTTTGCCTTGGATAGGGCCTTCAACACTTGATCTACGTTTACAAACACGGTGTCACCAATAAGTGCATGATACCTCTTCTTCTTTATAAAAAACGGATTTATTACAAGAGAACTGAGCCAAAAAAAACAGTGTTGAGTACTTTCACCCACTACAATGTGGGCTTCTTCAGAACACTATAAAAGCAAACAAAACTCCTTATATTTAAAACTTGGCAAAAGGAACCGGCATTTAAAGCCGTATACATGTTATACTCTCTATTATAATTAATATACTGTATCTGAGACATTGTGTAAACATGCATCCTACAAGATAATTAGTACTGAACATCTCTTTTAAATTCACATCTACTTCATTACACAAGAATATAGTGTAACAATTCATATAAAAGTCTTGAGGTTTATTAGCTGGTGCATTTCATAATATATAAAATCATCACATAAATAGAGAAATTACTGAAATCAACAAGACATATAACATACATTATATATGAAATCCTGTATATACATAT
>NW_025057093.1:0-5516 GCF_019279795.1 Protopterus annectens | reverse complement strand
GACCCCCACAAATCACCAGAAATCACACACACAACTTAAGTAGTGACAAGCTGAAGAGACAGACACCAAAATACACAAACTGTATGACATAGTTTGCATAATTGTGCCACACCTCAGCACATGTGGCTGGAAACATGCCCAGCAGTACTCATTGGTGAATGCAAACTCTAGCACTATGTTACACACCCAGCCTATACGAGGGCATACATACTGTCAGCTGCCTGCCTACCATGATTAGCCACATAACTATACACTCAGACCACCTTTTGAACTATACACATGGCTCTGGCATATTCCATGTTGTTATGCAGCACCTGTGATGCAGTAGCCTGGACTGCATGGAAACACGTAGGAACTGTCAGGTCTTGTAGCCCATGCAGGTATGTCCTGCCTGTAGCATTCTGCCATTGGCCAGAATGATACTGCAGTACAGGGACAAAAGGTTTTTATTCCACAATTTTCTAGTGTAGTGGTGCAAGTCAAAGGGTATCCAGTATCTGTCTGCCTGGGATAACATGGTTGACAGACCATGATGCTTTGCAGACAGGGCCTGCACCTGTCACCGCTGGGAATCTGGATACTGCCTAGGGCTCATGCTTCCCTTATAGTGCCTTCATCATGCATAGTTCAAGTGGAGGTCCACTGCTGTTACAGGGACAGCCAAGCAATAAACTGCAGGTCTTGCTACACAATGATACACATCAGAAATACTATCTGGACACACATATGTCAATCCCTCAAACAGAGAACATATCTGTGCAGTGGCTGAGACATGTTTCAACGCTCTGCATGACCATGTTATAACACATACTTCACCTTTTGCCCATTATCCTTTATTGGAACATATTTACAGTGTCCATATTCCTGAAGGATATGTACATACGCTATTCATTGATAACTTCAGATGCATTATGTGAGCAACTACCTTGTGCAAAGTGAATTAAGTATTGCAACATATCACCCACCAGTACACCCCCACACTAGTTGCACTTGCATAACTTCAGATGCATTATGCTGAGCAATTACCCTTGTGCCAAAGTGGAATTCAAATTGCACCTTGAGACAGGTCACCCACCAGGCCATGGATTTCCCAACTGTCATGATGTGCTGTAATGGGGAAGATTAGGTCTGAGACAGAACCATAATAGTGGCTACTCTCAACTATTCCATTATGAACTGGGAAGACTCCTCATGTACCAACACCTGTACTCAATGCATGTTGGATGCCATCTACCCCGCTGACCTTGATCACAGTAGTCACACAAACAAGGCTAACAGTATGCTACACATAGTTAGTCTCCAATGCCAATGTTATGTTTCCTAAGAGCAGAGTGGTGACTGTCATGGCACCCATGCAGATGGACAATGCATGTGTAAATGCTGAATCCTACACAAATGAACCTTAAGCAGTCACATATGTGCAGTGATTGTGCCATTGAAACAGAACCAGGATTCAACACAAAACAAACAAGAAGGCAAACTGGTAGCACCATGCTTTAAACTGTACCACAGAAGGTAGTAACTGTTGCAAGAGTGAGCACACATGAGTGTAGGTGATACCTGGTCAGCCTCAGTAAGATGCAGATACACCATATAAAACCACACAAAGCTACTGTGAAAATAATCAGCCACATATTATGTGGCCAAGCACAGAGCATTCTATAGCTGTGTCATTAATCATAATGGTAATGACAAAACCTGCTGTGCTGCACAGCATTATTGCATGGGAAGCACTGCACCTACAGAAATAGCACCTGTTCATCCAGATAGGGTCTTGGCGAACCTACCCCCAACTCCCACCACCCCCCAACAGGTACACTTAGTAATATATCCATGTACACTACAGGGCCCCTGTAATAACGACTATGCAGGTACAAGCTGCACTCTCTAATGCCATACAAACAGCTTTCATGGGACCTGTCAACATCCCAGGGTGTATCCTACACAAATGTAAGAACATTCAGCTATCCACATACAAATCATGTTCAATCATAGCTCCATGTCATGCTGTGTACGCACCAAATGGTGCACAGCAACAGTTATCACACACACAACACCATTGATAATGGGAAATAGTGCACAACTACCCTGCTGAGTCTGGTCTGTAAGGCCATGAACCATGATCAACATATTTGATGTACTCGGTACAGATGTAGATGACAGTAGGGTTGATTCACACTGCATATCATGACCTTGCCAGTTCTTAGGACACCATCACCCATTCTGTGTTACAGTTACACTCAGTAAACTAGGTGTATATTCCTATGTCACAGGAGTGGTTGGCAACTGGACTGCTGGCAGAACCAACACTACAGAAGGTGTCTGACTAATACACGCACATCAAACCAGAACCAGCCACAGTAATACAGGATTCATTCCTGGTACTCCCCCTCTTTATTATCTATACCACACAGACTATCACAAAAGGCATCAGACTATTGATGTTTGCAAATGACTATGAACTAGGAGCAATAGTCAACTCAATGTGTGCTGTGTTCAACATGCAGAAGGGCCTTAGTGTGTCAGATGTGTGGTGTGTGACGTACGGCCACAATCTGACAGCTCTGTATTGCATTGTCATCCCCTAAGTTACAAACCCTGTGCCCATGAACTAACATCTAGGCAGCGGTTAACATAATGGCAACTGTGTGTATGGGATGCAGCTGGACAGTACTCTTTCCTTTGATAGTTACTTCACCACACCAGGCAGGTAGTCATATGTCGCACCCCTAATCATGACAGGGTGTCATCCAGGAATATTTGCTCAGCCAAATTCAACATCCATGTGACCCATAATAGATCACATATTTCCTTTAAGGGTTATTGCACATGTGTAGATGGCCTACACTGCCCTTCCCAGTCACTATCTGCACTATGTAGCATGCAGCCTACCCTGAATAAAGCCATGTCCAACCCAGAGGTGTTGGACATGCTACACATAACACATCCTAATCTCAAATAAACATACTTCATGGACATCCACCTTTCTAGTACAAGGATCACAACATGCCTGACAGATCTCTGTTCCATACACTTAACATACTCTTGCCATACTATGCAACCCTGTCCAGCAAAGCTGCACATCGTCCCTCTCTGTGACATGGTGTGATGATCGCATGCCAAATATATCAGTAATCCTGTGGATCAGTTCTGTGGCACTGCTTGAACTGGCCACTGAAACTTATCTGTCTGTTGCCTACAGCTAGGTAACCTGTCTGCCTGGGCTCATAAATGGCCCAGGGCATATAGCCTACTAGATCACTAGGACCATACATGCTATAGTTGATATCCAACCCTGCAAATACTATCAGGCTAGCTATTGTCCCATGCGTTACACATGTGCAACACAGGCAATACATGGCATGATGCTACACAGTTGTGCAGTGCCATATAGATGTATATGGCAAAACACATATATGCTTGCAAGTCTGCAGGGTCACAGATCATGTCCCTAACGGCTATGTATGACTATATATGTGACATATACATAGCATTAAGGTCGATTGCATTAATGTGAACACATCCAGACATGTGCTGATAGGTAAAGACACCAGTACAGGCAAACAGACATGCCCACATCAAGACTACATCCACATGGTGTATGAGCAATGTCATCACATGACACACACATATATGGCGATAACATCACATCACCAGTAAGTGTCAAATGTGTGTGACTTATACATGTCAGTGGTGTTAGTGTCATGTAGATTTGCAAAGACGTGTTCGTAATCTTAATAAATGTGATACATATGCATGTTCAGCTGTACTTCTCTGTGAGTTACAGTGACCTGTCTCCATCATTATGTCTTCCACGTATGCCACATAGCAGACTGCTGGAGTACGACCACTTGGAGGATGAGGTCCTCGTCCCATACCTCCTTGACAATCATACAACACTCTTCAGCCATGTACCACAGGATGCACAGCAGCGGGATGCCCTGTGGGAGGAACTCTGCAGGAGGGTAAATGATGTTGCGGTCACAATCACACCTATCAGCAGGTGCACAGACACTGCATACCCCTAGATGTAAACACATGCTAATGCAACCCCGGGGAAAAATGCCCCGGGGCCCCCCACATGATAGGGCAACTAACCCACATGCAGACCTCCACAAAGCTGGTTTTTGGGAAGGGGGCTTCAACCACCAAGCCTGGGGTTTGGTAAGTCACATGCCCATATAACAACATACATAGTTACATTTTTACTGTACAATATGTAATATGAATCATTTGCAAGGATGTATGCACACACCCAAAAATTTTTTTTCCCCCCTTATGCACAGATGCATACCCATAGTATTTTATTGTACTGGCTTATGTGCAACATGAACATTGCACCCTTTGTTATCACAGGTGTGGATAAGATCTTTCTGCTGTACACCCCCGTTTAGGTACCTGGATTTCAACAAAACCTCAGGTAGATTGTTATTATTTACCAGGCTTGATAATGACAAATATTTAAATTTCATGCTATCTGCCAAACAACAAAATTGTAGGGTGGTCCTGTTAAGGGCACTTCAGCCTGCTGCATCACAGTTTACCCATGTGAAAAAATTGAAGACTATATAAAACACCTACACTAAATTTTCCCAAACTGTCATAAAAATGTGTGGACAATTAATCGGGTGGAGGTGCATGGGGGAAAAACATATCAACTTTAAAATTTAAAACTACTGTACAGAACATTTTTCACCCCCTCAAATTGTTGGGCTAATGAGGCCCCAAGGATACCCCCCTGATTATGTTTATAATTTCACACAATGTCATGTGCTATCTGACATACCATGACAGTAGTCTGATGCAACACTGTAACTATCCTAAAACATATATCCCCTACATACCATTTGTCTGCATAATGTCCTCAGTGGACATTAAACTATGGGTGTATGTCATATATAACACTACATGTGAAATAAGATGGTCTCAAACCAAAGGACAGAAATGTGCACATGGCCATGGAGGATGGCCAGCATGAAAACACACATGAAATGTGTACATGTGGACCCCGTTGTACATTGGCTAAAACACAACATGCCTTGAAGTTTATTGCAGATGTGAAACACTAAACATCATACATTGCAGTTTTTTAGGCAAATTTTAAAAAAAACTAAATGTTTAAACTGTTCCTACCCCATTTCATTTTAATTGCCACAAAATCAATTTCCCCAAATAAACAAGCCATTATACCTCCAGGGTAAAATAAAATTAAATTTAGCCATTGTATTTCACCTTAAATTTTAATTTTAATCCTCCCCCCCCTGACAAAAATTTTTTAACCCCCCAAGGTAAAATTAGAAGATTTTTGGAAAAAAGTATGGGGAAATTTTTTTTCCCTTACCTTTCCAAAACCTTTTATTTCCCCCAAACCCCGCCTCATAATTCCCCAAATCTATATTTCTTTGGACGGCCCTTCATCAACGAACTTTTAAAAAAAAACCACTCCTTTCCCAGACTAAGGAGCCTCAAGGTTTATTTTTTCAAAATTAAACATCAAAAATTTTTAGCATATCCAA
>NW_025057092.1:0-7209 GCF_019279795.1 Protopterus annectens | reverse complement strand
TGTGAACCAGTACCACATAGTGAGCTGTGATCTGGCCAGCACACAGGTGTTACCAATGTGACATATGCCCTGCATTGTGTGCACACATTGTGAAAAATTGACATGTCCCATCCCGTGGTGTTCTGTCTGCAATATTGTCACACCATGACATGACCTCCCACATAGCAAACATCCACACTGTTGTCTGCATAGCCCTCTGGATTGTGACACCCCCGACTTGTATGGGTGTATGTCACATGGGCCACCACAGGGATGGGTACAAGATGCCCATCACACACAATTGTCCATGACCCAGTCAAACATGGCCATGGGTGATAGCCACGGGCATGTTGCCACACAGTACATCTGGAGTGGATAGACACCGTTGCATTGTCCACACATAGTCGATAAAGCTGTAGTGGACCACCTGTACATTTGATGTGGTACACCAGACAGGGAATGCCTGTCTGCAGCCACTGGAGGTCCCACCAATCTCTACCATATATGTCCTGTGGCACAGCATCACTGCGTTGCAGACATGGGAATGGAAGGCATCCATGTTATGCATCGCACAGAAACATACCTGTGTCCTGCTGCTGCAGTGGCACAGTGCCTGTACTCCCACTGTATAGCTATGTACAGGCTCACCCAACCACACCTGCACAGACATCTTTGTTACACATGCATTCTATCTGTAGCCTTACACATAACACTGCACTGTGATGCCCAGTATGATGCTGCATGGTGGGACACCATTGTCACATGTCCACATGTTATCGCACATGTCGGTACATGTCAAAGTGACACCAGCGATGTGTAATGTTAACCTGGCTGTGGCCACACGGTGTATCACGGTGATGCATGCAAACTACCATGAATGTGTGTACTGCATGCCTACTGAAATGACACCTGCTTGATGTAGTGTGCACCCAGGGCAGTATGCATACTACCACTATTAATGTCTGGCCTGCATTCACTGAGCTGTGGTGTGGGAATGCTGCATGCCATCTGCAATATCACATGCATGATGTCTGTGTGTGTGTGTGTGTCTGCGTGTGTGTGTGTCTTTTGTGTGTGTGTCTGTGTGTGTCTGTGTGTGTGTGTCTGTGGTGTGTGTGTGTCTGTGCTGTGTGTGTCTTTTGTGTGTGTCTTTTGTGTGTGTCTGTGTGTAATGTACCTTACAGTATGTCTTTGTATTCACAGGTGGTGTAGGTGCGTTCCATCTGATGTTAGTGTCCCCACAGATACTAGCGGTGATGACCATATGCATGAGGTACAGGCAGGGTTGTCAGGGGCAGAAGCTGTGTCATTGGTTATCATCCCACTTATGTCCCCCTCATCCCCGCACACGGTTCTGATGCTGACACATACCACATCACCGTTGCCCATAGAGGAAGGACAGTCAGCATCTGTTGGCATTGAGCAGGAATGTGTGGTGGCTACAGAAGGTGGGGTACACACCATGTTGCCAGTGTAATGACTGGTGATGTGCCACACAGGCATGTGGCTGGTGCTGCTCGTAGGAGGACCTCTGGCAGACATGCACCTGCTGTACAGGGTGCAGCAGCTGGTATCACCAGACGCATGTTCCAGACTGTAATGGCGGCACAGGCACGTGCTGAACGGCAGAACCAAGAAGGGCAGAGGCTGCAGAGGGCGCAATCCTTTCCCCTAAAGGAGAACATCCAGTCATTGGCGAATGCTCAACAGCAGATTGCTAATGTACTGGATAGGCGATTAGGTGAGATGGTTGGAATCCTCGACGGGCATGTCAATCCGAGCGTAGCTGTCTGTGCTGGAACACCTGGTAGGGGTGAGGCGGGACACGTGGCGTGGGCCAGCAACACCACCTAGTGTAGATCGACATGCGTGCCACCTCATGCCCACTCACACAGTGCGGTAGCAGCACTAGTGCAACTGGAGCTACACCCACCACACTAGGACACAGCAGGCCTCGTGGACCTGGCCCTGGCTGGTCCCAGCGTGACACGGTTCCAGCGGACATGTGTCATCGGGGGTGGCCACCCATACCTCCCCCCGGTAGTGCCCGTGCACCCCAGGCAGGCACGGGGCACGTGCAGCGGACACAGTGAGCCATAAAACCTGCACTGTACAGTCTGGGGCTGCCAAGTATACCCGTGTAGGCATCAGATGGCTGAACTGTGTACACACATACCCACACACGGGAGACACAACTGTAGGGCTCCACCACATCCACATGCATTCTGCACAGTCATGCCCAGTAAATGCAGCCCTTACACACACATGATGTCATCCATTGGTACAGCCTATGCCCCCGGCACACATATCACCCTGTGCATATGCTGAAGCCTCTGCCGCCTCACTGTCACCCACACCATCGGTGCACGGTTATGCAAATATATTCTGATGCACAGGGTGGACAAGATAGTGAGAGGTGTATGTGATACCTGTGTACGCATAGCGTGTGATGTGTATGTTGCAGTGGTTGTGTATGACAAGTGACAGGTGTGTATGTGACGTGGGTTGTGTACTGTCATCATGCAGCAGACATACCATGTAGTGCAGGTGCAGCATGCATTGAGCTGTGTACATGGTATGTGTCGGTCACATGTGTAGCACCATGTTGGTTCTGTTAACCTGTACGCCTCATATGGTGTACTTGCATGTGCCTACTGGGAGCACTGTTATCAGTCCCCCACGTGTAGCTGTGGGTTACCCACAGGCACATCTGGCAATATCAGCATACCACATGTACCCGCAACCTGCCTGGACACCTACATCGGTACATAGGCGCATAGGTACATACTAGGCTATGTGCCCTAAGGCATGTAAGCCTAACCAGAGTGTGTGTGGCTTTCACCACCCCTTAGGATGAGGATACTATATCCATTGGTCTGCTGTCCCTCTGTCCAGCAGTGACACAGAGATGATTCCTGGGGCATACCTACGATCTCCCATCCACATGTCAGGATTACTCTTGGACAGAGTCAGTGAGGGGCTCTGCTTCACAAGGGCTGGGAATCTGTTCCATGGTGTAGGGAGTCTCTGGGCGATGAACCTGTCCCTCCAGCACGTCCTATTTATATCCATGTTGAGGTTTGTGTCTGTTGCTCTCGTGCCCATGGTTGTTTGGATCCTAGGAGGTGGAGCATGTCCATGAAACCCAGGCTGGACATGGCCGTGTATGTCAGGCACAGATCACCTCGGAGCAGACGGTATGAGAAGGTATAGAGCCGGAGTTCCCCCAGTCGGGCAGCGTGTGACATATGTTTCAGCACCTTTATCCCTGTGTTGGGGAACGTTTGGGGTCCTTCCGACTGCTGCAGGTGTCGGGTTAGAATTACATTCGAATGGGGCGGCTATGCCCAATCATTGGTCTGATCGTGAGAAAAGTACAGGAATTGTATTCTCTGGTCTGGATCGGATCATGGGCCGGGTGGACGCTGTGAATGTCTTCCCAACCACATTGCTTGTCTTGAGTGTCAGAGTTACCGACAAGGTGTGGATTCTGGGTCACAAGTCAGGTCTGCC
The DNA here is from genome assembly GCF_019279795.1 of Protopterus annectens. Lineage (NCBI taxonomy): Eukaryota > Metazoa > Chordata > Ceratodontiformes > Protopteridae > Protopterus > Protopterus annectens. The sequence goes on along the minus strand of NW_025057092.1, from coordinate 3,717 downwards.
GTGGTTTAATGGATTGCCTGTAACTGATTGGGGTTAACAATCTTTCCCAAAGGTAGGTCTACCTTCCCTGGCATAACTTCAAATGGTTACTGGCTTGATTGTCGTTTCTGTCGGACTATGGGGTGGTGCGTCTGATAGAGGTGTTAATTATGGTGGCGGTTTGCGGTCATCTGCATACTTGTCTGCCTAGTACCCCTATGTTTGAATACCACGTCGGAAAGAAGTTGAATACCCCGAATAGGAAGGCGGGACTGAGCCTGAGTACACTGGGGACTGGCAGGTCTGGCCTGGCACAAGACACTATTGCACTGACAGGTTCTGACCTTCATCGGTTGGCAACCCTTCGTGTAACATGATAAATCTGGGCTGGTGGGCTGCGGTGCCATGGGTTGGTTTGAGCTGTGCCCAGGTCACAGTGGTGTGAACACGGCGTTGCTACATCAATGACGCTTAAAGTGACTCTTCCGAACATATGACCAGGTTCAGGAGGCAGGATCTCCTGTTTAAGCGTGTGGTGTGTTTCTTGTGCTAGGTTCTGTGTCTTCATTTATAGGCTCCCGTATGGTCACTCACCAAGCTTTTTGCAGACAAGGCTGCATGAAAGCAGGGGCGATGATGTCCAGTCCGTGAGAACACCGCCTTGATGGAATTGGGACCACACAGTTGCCGTATCCATCCGCCGGTGCGCAGCGCAATGAGCTGAATGACAGCAGCGCGCTATGCGGTTTAGAGGCCCTCGTGAGGTTATGCTGGCACACGCTGGGGACACCGTCTAGTCCATTGATGCTGTGTTCTCTGCTTCTAGATAGCAGCTCTCTTTGTGCATTAGGGGATGTTTTGGAGGCTGGAGCTCTGGTGGGACTAGATGCCTCCCCTCTTGGGGGAAGGAGATGAATGTATGCACAGAACCTGTCTGCCAGTTTCTTGGCAATGTCTGTGGGTTCCAGTGATCATTTAACGCCATTCTAGACTAATTCCGAGCATAACTCTGAAGCACCACATATTTCCTACCATAGCTAAGGAAGGCCTTATGGTTTGTCTTATGTGTCCTTTGCAAGTCCTATCCCTGACGGCCTTGGATGATTATGAGTGATCATATGTTACCGCCAGTATTAATCAGTGATACCTTCCTGGTAGTGATATTGCTCTGTCATATGGCTAGCTTTCACTCTTGTTATACGGTTTGTTTGTGGCTAGGGTCCACCAGACCATGCCTTTGGTGGACAAGGTCCTGATGTTGTTGAGGTTGGCCGGTCGAACATTCCTGGGGTGCTCGTGAAGCGGCTGTAAAGGGTTTTCCAACAGCAATAGCCTCTTTGTTTACCGCTGGCATGGAGGCCTTATAAGGTTTTCACACCCAGTCATATGACGTAAAGTTCCTGTGGAGAAAGGGAACTCTTCACTGGTCTCACCTTGGGTGTTGAGGCGGGATCTGGATCTCAGTGAGATCACTGTGGTCTGACACTCGCCGTTGGGGATGTACATCATGTGTGGAGCATAATAGATCCCATGCGTGATGATCAGGACTAATTTATGGTTCATCGCCTTGGATGCCATAGTTATTTCCCCACAACATTTGGGTGTGAATACTGGAACCTTTGGTGTATGAGATTATTTGTGTCCTGGATAATATTTCACAATTTGGTGGGTAGCAGGGGCGTGGGGTAGCCTCCTTGGTCTGGTTACCAGCTGAGACTCACTTGCCCCAACGCCGAAAAGCTGCTGTAGGGTCGGCATTTTGGTTGGAACAATGAGGTGTGTTTCAGCGGACAGGTCGAGAATAGGTCGTTGGTTTCTTGTCTGGGAAGGTCTGGGTAAATGTACTCCTTCATGGATGATATCAACTGCATCTCGTCCTTGTTGGTGAGTTGTTTTGTTACTTAGAGCTTCTGTCTTCTAGTTGGAAGTAGGTTTAGCATTCCTCTCTTCCTTAACAGAAATGTGATGAAACCTGTAACCTTAGTCTGTTGTCTTAGTCGTTTGTCTCCTGTGATGTATTGTGATTTACTGTAATGGGCTGGCTTCCACAAAGAGTGCCTCTAGTTGTTCCCTGGTAGGCGGTTGTGAGCCAGGTCATTTGCTGTGATTTGTCCTGGAGAGTGGTGGGTGGCGCGGATCTTTGTGGCTGCACACTCGCTGGTTGTTAGCCTGCCAATTGCAAGCCCTGGGCTGCTCCTGGATTGACCCCTGCGCCTTGGCCTATTCTACCTCAAGACTCTGGAGGTGTCTGGAAAGGACCAATTCTTGAAGGCCAGATTCTACTAAACCTTGGGCTGGACAGAAATCTTGACTGTCTGGACAATTTTGCTTTCTCCCCACCTTCTTCAGCACCTCTGCTGTCTGAGAGCCAAACAAATTGGAAGCTTGTCCCATGGGGCGTCTGGGGTTTGATTTTATGGTCTGGTAGGTTCTCTTTTAACCATATGTCTTTGGTCACTGTGCCGGTCATGGCTTGGTCTGAGCTACTCAGTGCATCATAACCGCATTTTAAAGATGATTGCTGACACTGCTGGATGTTATGGACCATTTCCTACCTAGATTTTGTCCTAATAGTTCATCAAAGGACAGTTTTAGTGCTGGTCTAACATAAATTCCTGATACTGAATCATGGAATTCCAACCCAATTCAAGGCCCTAACTGAAAGGAAGTAGCAAGTATAGCACCCCGTCTCTCTGGGCCGTTCGCTCAGGAGGGGTTTTTAGTGAGTAGCTACTTGGGACCTGGGAGATAGTTTGGGGATCTGCAAGGGACATGCAGAAATGATAATGTGTGTCGGAACCCTATATTTCTCGGGCTTAGCAGGGGCCGGAGAAGAAAATCAAGGGCAGTACAAACTCATTAAGCATCATCTGACGGTAAGTACTGGAGGATGGCTGCAGGCTATGCTGTGGCAAATCACTCCTAAGCCTTTTCTGTAGAGTCTAATCCTGACCACCTGCCATTGAAATTGTTCCTCATAGCATACAAAGGTTTCTAAAAGAAAATTGCACTCAGGCGACGAAGGAATGGACTCTTTTTGCATGGAGGTCCTCTGTGAGAGAAAAGAGGTCTCTGGAGGTTTGAATTATCTGATTCATCAGAGAGCCACATCTGAAACTGGCTCAGGGCTCTCTCTAGTCCTTTACCCTACTCTGGAGGTGGGTGGGGGCACTGTCCAGATGTGGTTGCGGATCGGATCAAAGGTGGATCCTCTGCTGGACCTGACATTTGTGAACTAGAACTAGGCCTGTGAAGGGTCTTAGCAGGCACACAGTTTTGAAGTAGTTTGCATTTTGCTGCTTTAGCCCTGGCAAAGGCCTTAATCGACATGGATGCAGGAGGCCTAGCAGCTCCACGTGCAGGGGTAGAAATATCCAAAGGGATAGTATCAGATAAATCCTGTGAACCTGTAAGAGCAGGTGGGATTTCAGTAGCAGTTTGCCAAGCTGGAAGAGGCCTCAAGTGGCAAGCTTTTGGCGAAGGAAGAACCGTGACTCGGTTTCAGCGAAACCAAGACACTGTGGTAAACGCTTTCGAAACGGACCGCATGTCGGTCCTTTCCATGCTTTTGAATTTGCATAGTCGAGCATCCACGGCATAATGTAAGCAAAGCGGGCGAAAAACTCTTCAGCAATTCCGACGTGCGTCTCGTTGAAAAAGCACAGGCTAGACAAGCTTCTACGTGTCTGGGCCTCAAGCAAAGCGGTAGTTCCGAAAAAACACTTCTGCATCGAGGAA
>NW_025057091.1:0-6407 GCF_019279795.1 Protopterus annectens | reverse complement strand
TGGGCCATTTGCTGGATGGCTACACTACCTGATATGCATTACATTCCCTTAAAAACCTGCAATGGGGTACACGGAAAGTCCCCATTGCATCAGAACCATATTAGCCTTTTGCATTGATGGTATGGATGACGGGGATGTGGCACAGGTATCATATGCACAGGGTGTGTTGTTGGTTTGCCAGAGGCCAAAGGGGTATCATTTGAAAATGTGTGGGTGATGTACTGAGGTGAACTGGGTGTGGTGATGTGTGTGGTGGGGGTTGCCCTAGGTGTGTTTGTATAGTGTGGGGTATGCATGCACAGTTCTGCCATGTGGCTGCCCTACACAGGTGTTTATGGACAGCTGCAAAAAAAAAACCCCCCCCCCCCCCATTACCCTGGCCCAGGTTTTTTGTGAAAAAGTTTCCCCCCTTACGGGAACCACATGCTGGGGCCTGCGGGTTCATGCCCCCAATGCGGGGCTGGTCTCCACAGCCCCTTGGTGTCCAGCCCCTTGACTGCCAGCTGTTGGTGTTGTGGACATCCCCGCCCACCCAAAAAGTTCAAGCATGGACTCCACGGTCGATGGGGGCCATCACTAAACAGCCCATCTATCCATAGCTCATATAAGCATGGATGGCACCAGACAGTTCACAAGTTGTCACGCAGATGAGACAGCCCTCTGCAGCCTCGGGCCCCTGTCTGTGTACTTCCATATGTGGGGCCATGCAGCCTGAAACATGAAACGGTACCAGCTATGTCGCTCTGCCAGGGCATGATGTCCAGCGTACCATGAGCACCCTGGGACATCTGCCTATTGGTGCCCTGCTGGACATCTGGCGATGCCTGCTGCGACTGGACACAGTAGGCATGGTTACCACACTTTCCTGTGCACTGCCACCAAATGCCAGCTGTCCTTCCGCTGTGGCCACTGGTGATGGGGTATGTATAAGCACTGAAACTGTGTGCAGGGTTGGGGTGACTAAAGGGGGGATTTCAAATGTTGGTGCAGTGTCAGCCCATGACAACCCCATCTGTGCCTCAACAGTAGTATCATCATCTTCGGTGTCTGTATGGACACCAACATCAGATTGCATGCAGGAGGGACACTGACCCACCTCACCACCTGTGGGGGAAAACAATAAATGCACTTTAAAACCTGTACAGCCTTGCCTAACAGTAAAAAAAAAAAAACACACACACACACACACACACACACACACACACACACACACACACATACCTACCTGTCTGAAATTTACAGACAGTCCCACATATTTCCATGTGTTCCCCCTCCTGCATCACACTTGGTAACATAAAACATTGATACCACTCTTAACATATCAGTCCTCTAAATGCCTAAAAAGGATCACAAAACAAAACCTGTTACTGCATTACCTGCCTGACCTGTGTGTAGTGGTTTTAGATGGCCTCACTGCTGTCATTCAGTGTTCACCCTGTGTATGTCCGGACATCATGAGCATGGCCCCCATATGTGGGCTGCTATTTCACTCCATAATATCACGCACTGGTGTGTCATGTATGTATTGCTCAGTACATGCCAGATATTTCTGATCAGCCTATCATGTGACAACTGTAAATATGGATACACTCCTGGTGTTGACTAGTTCTTCCCCAATGCATCTGTAGTGCTATGCAGTTGTAGGTCCCTCTGCTGAATGAGATATTAAGGGTATCCTGGTGCTACCTTCCCTCTCATGCCTGTTCCATGCTACAGACCTATACTATCAGCTGTGATTACAACATGACAGTATTCCTGGTGTAATGTGCAGTCCATGTCCATGTACTGCATGATCCCAAGGAGGTACTCTGTATGAACACCCACAATCACACATGTGCATACATGGCCCCCCACAAAACACACACATGCACACACATCCTACATGCATCAACTCCCTCCACTTCACCAGAGTGACCTACAGAAAAACTAACTACCCACCAGGATGCACACACACACACACACACACACACACACACACACACACACACACACACACACACACACACACAAAAAAGGTGAGGTTGCACAATGATAGTACAAACAGTCCTCCTATTCCCCTTGTCAACATGCATAACATATGGTACACAACAGCATGCATGTTCAGCTATAGTCAATCCATGCTAGCATGTGTGTGATGCATGTGCTGTGTCACTAGGTGATGCCCCCCCTGGATACCACTGCACCCATGTACACAGTATTGCTGTGCATGTTCTGCACCCTGCCATGTACTGTGCCCCACCCTCACAGGTGTACAACCCATTGCTGAATGTGTACTACTGTGTCAGTTATGTCAGCTTTAATGCTCACAGCCCCTATGTTTTCAGAAACACATACCTGGGATGATATGTGGACAGATGTCATTTGTGAATGCCTGATGTCTGATTTACAGCTCTCAACATCGGGGACCATGTATGACCAATCCAATACTCTTACACTGACAACCATCAGAGCATACATGGCTAGGGGGGTGTACACCCTTTATTGTTTGATGCACCCATCCTTGATCTGCCATGGGACCACATCACTGCATATCTTAACAGTACATGACCCCGGATATGTGACATATGTCCTGTACTTTCACATGCAGTGTCTAGGAATGTGTTAGGGGGCGGATGCTCCCGTGATGCATACTCTGGGGGCATATGTGTGCACACCCTTATTGTTTGTTGCACCTTTTGTTATGTGTACTACAGCAGTCACTACTCCTGGCAGGGGATACTAGCATGGGCCATCTGATTTGCCAGTGTATGTTCAGTCTGCCCTACACATGCCCCCCAATCTGCATGATTGCAAGGTCTACTCAGGGCACATCCCTTGGTGTTCACACACTGCCATCACTATTGCTGGGGGGGTAGGGTTACATCTGCCACATTTTCCTAAACCCTGACTATGTGCAGATACAGCCATTCTTAGCATCCTTAGGATCCCTCCCGGGGCACTGGTGTGTCATGCTGACACCCTTCACCCTTTTTTGCAGATGCAAAAGAAAGGGCCTACACATGTTTTCACTTTGCAGTGTCCCATACACTGAACACCACATGTTACAGCCTAGTCCCAGCTGATAATGTGGACCACAGTAATGCCTTATGCCATAGTGAAATTCAGCAGCAGTTGCCATTGTCCTGGTATATACACTGGTGTTGCACTGTATATGGGTGTTGTTCCAAACATGTCCCTACTGTAGGCCATGTCTCCCACCATTATGTTACTCCTGTGGGCACATTCTGAAAAGACAGGATGTTAGTTATCATGCAGGTGTCTGACATACCCTTCCAATACCCCATCATGGTCACCCCTGTGATGCCCTGCATTTAAAAACAGTAATACGACTTTATAGCATGCATTCTGGGTAGGTGTGTTAGATTGTGCATGGAATAAAATCACCATTACATGCCTTTTATTGGGCATCTACATAAACCATACTCACCAGCTACAGGGCTGCTTGGTGGTATCATGGAGGCTACATAAGAGTGTGAGAGATGCAAAGTCAGTGGCCATACCTGTGGCATTGCTACAGGGTGGGTAAATTTCAATACATCAAAACATGCCCAATACTACCACATATGCACATCTGTTTATCACTACTATGCAGCCCAAAAAATATCTATGACATGTCAGATATGCATGATCTACCTGTACTGATGCGGATGTATACACAACAGTTCTACTGATGTGCCCTGTGGCCTTACCTGTATGCTCCTCAGCCAGTGTGTGGGTGGAACCCACCTCCACAAAGGTGTCCGCCCGTTGATGGCTGTGTGGATGGGCAGGTGCCACGAGGCTGGCTAAACTTTACAAAAGTCAGGGGGGAAAAGGATGCCCCCCCTGTGGTAAGGTGATTCCCCCCGGGCTGCAGCAGCATGCCCATGGGCATTGCAAAGCAGGTCAGGACAATGATGCGGACCTGCTCATAACTGCGGTTGTGCAGTCCGACATCATTGACCCCGTGGACTAGGTCATTCCACAGGGGGGGTTTGATCCTGCTGATCATGGGTGGTCCAGCCAAACAAGATGGGGTGCTGTATGAGGTCATTCAGCATGATTTCATTTTCAGCTGCTATGTAGGCTGGCAGCCTTCCATGGGACATCTTTCCTGAAAGCATAAAGATGGACACAGGTTGAGCAAGTCATGCCAAGGTTACCACAGTTCTTAATAAAATCACTGTCACCCCCCCCCATATCAGCGACAACAAACTGTACACACAACTCAGTAGGTATGGCTACAGCATACCTACCAGTGGGGATATTTTTGTACCACACCTGTGTTTGTAGCCATGTTCCCCGTGTGGACACTATCATTGCTGGCCTGTTACAGACTATTCACCTGCATGCCATTGTCAGGGCCCAATGGTTCCATATATGCCTGTGGTATGCTTGCCCTTTGTTTGCTGCAATCTGACATTCTGTGTTATTGGGGTTATCAATGCATGCTGTTGGACATGTTCTGGGATTGTGCAGACTATTACTACCACATATGTTTTATAACAGTGACACAATAGCATGTACGGTTTTGGGCCCGCAGAACCACCTCTCCAAACTCATCTGCCCATGTTACCAGGGCCCATCACATTTTGACCCACCCCGGGGCCTCCTCATATACTGGTCCAGCAATACATCAGGTGGAACCAACCCAGGGGGTGTTGTCCCCTGGGGCACACAGACATGTTCCTGACCCCTGAGGTTAGGTCCATGGTCTGTTCCATAACAGGCTCCACAGACAAATGTTGGATCTGCTACATTACCTTGAGGCACCCAGTACACATTCATAGGGCCCACAAGCTCTAATCTGCTCAGCCTCCAGGCCAGTCACCTTCGGGATGTGGACTGCTGTTGTGTGTAGCCATGGGTGGGTGGCTTATTCCCATTATGTCCATATTGGGGCCCAAGGGGCATCCACATCAAAGACCACACACACCATCTAGGGTATCATATCACACACCACCCCTGTAGGCTGTAATCTATACCTACCAACCCTGACCACCTCCAAACTATACCTGCCATACTTCCCCATATTCCCATTCCATACTTCACAGCAAGGGCAATGTGGTCCCAACAAGGGGTTCACATGTGACATACCCATCCATGTTGCACACACTGCCAGCTGTAGATATCTGTGTGTATTGCTATGTGTGCTATTTCCTTGCACATAGCATGCAGCACTGTTGTAGTCATATAGGGGACATGTATTTACATACATATATGTTTATGTGTGTGTTTGTATATATGTTGACATGTGCATATCGGTATATATCTATATATGTGTAGATATATGTGATGTTGCATATATGTTCTCATATATATGACTACACATGGGTATCTGTATATTTGTGGACATACATGTGTGTATGGTTTTATATATATATATATATATATATTGGGTACATTCAGACATCAGGTCCACAATCTCACAACACCTTCCTGCACAGCTGCACTGTTCTGCCTTGCTACAACACAGACAGGTGCCACATATGGACACAACCTGACATTAGGGGGTTATATGTAATGCCAGATTGCAGGTAACCCTATTACACACCTATGGCATTCCTGCATGCTACAATACAGGTTAACCTGAGTATAATGCAAGAGGTGGGCTGTGGAACGCACATGTGTCCATCATTTGGCATTACTTCCACCACCAGCTATTGCTACATAATATACATACTTCCCATTACACAACACACCTATGATGGCTTAGATCTTATAGTCAGTGCTGCTCTGTATGGTTGATGGGTATGGCCCACTACCCACAGGGATGGACTCTATTGTCCTTAGCAGTTGTTCAGCTGAACATCATTGCAACAACAACACCTGAAGGCACATATAAATCATTCCACATCAACTATCCCATTATTATGGACCAAGTACTATGGTCAGTTACATACATATATACTTCACGTATCTGTTCTGGGAATGCAGTCTCTTCTGGATGGTTTGCTTTTTTTTTCTGTGCCTTACATCACGCACTCTCTCCAGTAAATGGAATAAGCTGCTTTACATAGATTGCAGCATGGAATTTGCAGGTGATCAGATGATGGCCTCTGCACCAATCAGTGTCCTCCACTTGCTACCTGCATGCAGCATGCTGTGTAGTACTTCCATTTACCACTGTCATGACAACCAACTACTATAAATCCCTACATCATGTGGGCATGGTCCCTTTACCTTTTCTGTATGATGGACATCCTCCTGTGTGTGGGCACAGACACAGGTAGCAATACCTCTTACAGAGAACCTGCACACTCAGGCCAGCTACATTTGTAGGAGTTCCAGAATTACAGACAGAGTGTGAGTAGTGTTGTATGCATTGTATAGCATCAGTGTCAGGGTTTGTGTGTATATACTAGTTTAACTTGGAATGCAGTCTGAATCCTGCACACTGGCCAGGCCTATTAGGTCTCCACCACACA
>NW_025057090.1:0-6676 GCF_019279795.1 Protopterus annectens | reverse complement strand
TTGAAGAAAAAAGTTTTTTTCGGGGGCTGCCCAATTAATATTTCAATATATGACCGCCAGTGGGCAGTAAGATTTGAAATATATGCACAAGAAAAGGTGCAGAGAGGCCCAGCAATTCTAATAATATGAATAAAAGACTAAAGGATTTCATAAAGAAGCCTCTAGCTGAATTAGAGGAGATCGCAGGCTAAGATCCCAATGCTCAGTTATGCATTATGTGCGATATATACATGCACAAAATAATTAGCTACCCCCCAAAAAAAAATTCACTCATGGAGCATAGAAAATAGAGTTTCTTAGCATATAATTTTACTGTGCTGTGCAGAATATAGACACAGGTTTCATATCTACTGTTTTACAGTCCTTCAAAATGTGTGGAGATGATGAAAACATCTACAAAATACAAAATATGTCACCAGGCTAATGTCCTTCAAAGATTGTAAACAAACTTAAGGAAATATAATAATGTCTCTTGTAGAAATAATATATGAAACAAAAAATGTACACAATGAAATAATCAAAATTATCTCAACTCTTTCTACCTAAATTCTAATTTGGAGTCTTCATAAATCTTTCTGCTAAGGCTTAACAAAATGATTTGCAAGTAGAGGGGAAGATGATTTGAAATGGCACTCCCTTCCCACCAGAGCTTCGCCAGTTGTGGCAGTTTTCACACCTTGCTGGGAGGAGGGACCGTCAATCTGTGTATAAGTGACTGTTAAAAGCAACATCTCGCAGAACAAAGCACCAATTTAGCTACAACTCTGTCTGCTGCTAGATAACTTCAAATTATACTGTGTTAGCTGTGATCTAAACATAAATGAGGGTGGATTAGCAACAGAAAAGAAGTTATACCTTAACACAGACAGGCAAATCAAAACTGGATAGCGTGAGTCATAGATTTCATTATATGTCAATGGTATAAATCTGCTAGCATTTATATTGTCTGCATGAGTCACAGAAAGGAGACTTGAAATGCTTTTTATGGGAAAAGAGAAAGGCGCTCTTGAAGGAGAAGAAGATCAATGCTAGATATAGCAAGCCCTAACGGTAGCCATGTTGTGGTAAATAGCCAAAATTACTAATAAAGCACTTAGAGTCAATTTCCAGAGGTTAAAATAGGTCTGAAACAGATAGACTGAAAATATATTTTTTAGTTCTAGGTGGAGGTTCTTTAACTGAATCCCATTCACGGTCACTAAGTTTGCAACAGTGACACTTATCCTTCCACCTTTTAAAATCAGTAAGCAGGCTGGACTTACTCCAGAAATATCAGTGATCAATCTAAATATAAATGAAGTGGAACTACAGAAAAATCACTCGACATAGCTAAGCAGAGTCTCCACACTTAACCACTGCCCTTGGTCTCATCAGCTCTTATCTGGCTCTAGTTTCTTATGCACTTCACCAATCTTTGATTCCTATATCCTACCACCTTCCACTAAGGCACTGTATCAAAAGCCTTAATGAAGTCTTCCGTTTGCATACTCTGCATCCACTCAGACTTCCCAATTAGTTTCCATAACGGGTGCTACTAGTTAGTAATATACATAGTACGCCTTTTATTAAAATAAAATAAGTTTACATTTAATACACTTCGGTTAAAATATCAATAAGCAGAAAAAGTGCTAGATAAAAACATTGTTATAAAGGATGCTACAGCTATACTGCAACAGATCTCCATTCTAACACACTTCAAAAAAGATCAACATAGCATTAAAGGTAAGCATACATCTGAAAATCTCTCAGTTACTACCTCATCTAAAATGTCATCTTCAAAATAAATACAAACTCTTATCCAATTGATATTATTGGTTAATCTTCACAGCCGACATTCCTAAATGTTGTTGATGCTTAAGCTTCTACATTACTGGTAAATCCCTACTTTGCAGATCCTGGAAGAGAGCAATAACTTTTAGTTATGTACTCACCATAATCCCCAGATGTTTGGGATCCATCTCGCCTAAGACTTGACTGATGTGGTTCGAGCCCATCCTCGTCTGACTCAAGAATGCTTTTATGCCAAAGAGCTTAAGTCTCTTATTGGCTGAGCCATATCCCAGGATACCTACCACGTCCCTAGATCTAGTTTGTCCGTGATACATGCACATTACGTACTTCTGCTTCATATATAACATCACAGATGAAACAAGATAAACAGTAGAACTCAAAACCGCTCAATCTCTCTTCTGATCTCCAAGGCAGGAATGAGGCAGAGTTAGAATGGCTAGATGGATCCCAAACATCTGAAGTTATGGGTGAGTACATAACTAAAGATGTTATGTGATCCTATCTCGCTTCATATTCTGACTACTGGATGGGACAGCCCCTAGCACCTAATCCTAAAAAGGTCACCGGAAACACCCTTGAGTACCCGGAACCAAATGATGCTCATCCCTTTAGATGCCACATCCAATTTGTAGTGAGCCGAAAGTAGCGGATTAATCTGCGAGTCATATAATAAATTTTCTCCGATATAGCGAAATAAATGAAAAAGCTATAGAAGTAGCCAGCTCTGTAGAATGAGCTTTGATAGATGTTGTAAGTTGCTTATTGAAGAAGAATAAGCCTGAGTTATGCAATCTCTGATCCATTTGGAGATAGTAGCTTTTGTGATGGTTTGACCCAATTTATTATCTGAGAAGGACACAAACAACTGGTCTGACTTACATTGCTGAGTCCTGTCTAAATAGAAGCGTAATTGCCTGTGAACATCCAATTTATGGAGAGTGTATTCTGCTTCATTGGAGAATTTTGGAAGAAAACTGGTAGCTCTAGAGATTGGTGGAGACAGAAACTAGAACAGACCTTTGGGACAAAGGATGGATTAGGCCTAAGTGATACTCTATCCTTGTGGAAAATCAAGACGGTGGTTTAATAGACAGGGCTTGAAGCTCTGAAACTCTTCTTGCAGAAGTAATTGCAACTAAGAAGGCAGTTTTCCAAGACAGATTTTTTAAACCCCTTTAACCGGGGGGGGGGGTTTTAAGGGAAAATCAAGCCCAAGGGGGGGGGAAAAAAGGGGGAAGGGGCCCCAAAAATTTTGAATTTCCCCTTTTTTGGGGGGATCCTGGATTAATTTGGGGTTTATTATTTAAAAGAAAAAAAAAACGGGGATGTTAAAATTTCAAAACCTCTGGGATAGGAGCAGTGATAGGGTCTAACCCCTTTGAGTTGAGCCCAGATAGCAAACCTCTTCCACTTACTGAGGTACAATTTGTTAGTGGTGGGTTTGTGGGCAAAATAAAATGAAAATTTCCCGGGTCTAGTGTGTGATTCTGACTAAAGTCGGAAGGGGAGAAGCTGTCAATTTCAAAGTGAAGGGACTGATGCTGATGTCCCGACTGATGAAATTTGCAGGTCCGGGTTTGGTCTAAAGTCCAGGATCGCCACATGCTTCTTCAGGTAGGGGAAAACCCTACCTGCGAGGCCATATGGGGCAATCAGTATTGGACCCCAATTGAGAAGCTTTTGAATGACTTTGGGAGAAGTGGAATGGAGGAAAGGCATAAAGTAGCCCTGTTGGCCAAGGTTTTGGCTAGAGCATCCATAGCTGGTACTCCCTGATGTGGGATCAAGGAGAAGAACCTTTGGCACTTGGTGTTTGTGGAGTTGCAAATAGGTCGCAGGCCCCATCTCCCGAAAACCTGAGCTGCTACTGTTTGGTTTAGAGACCACTCGTGAGGGGGGAGAATTGTCCTGCTCAATTTGTCTGCCAATAATTTGATTTTCCGGGAAAGTGGGGTCCGGCGGTTGGTAGCTACAGCCCATTCCCACACTCTCATGGCCTCTCTGCAAAGGGGGTAAGATCTGGTCCCTCCTTGTTTGTTCAGATACCAGACCACCGACATGTTGTCTGTGTGGATGGCGATGATGCCCTGAGGAAGAAACTTGTGTAAGGCCTGTAGGGATAGAAGTACAGCCCTCATCTCCAACACATTGATGTGGAGAAGAGCTTCTGGAAGCCAGGAGCCCTGAACTAGACCTGCCCAGACAATGCCCCCACCCTATCTGGGAGGCATCTGTGCGGAGGGTAACCACTGGAGAGGGAATAACAAAGGGGCTTCCTTGATTCAGATTGGATGTCTGAAGCCACCAGCGAAGGTCCCGTTTGCATGTTTCCGTAATCATGATGTGATGATTGAGGGGAAGATCCTGAAAGGACCATTGAGTTGACAATAGCCACTGAAGAATCCTCATGTGCAATCTTGCCAGAGGAACTAAAAGAACCGTGGCAGACATTGAGCCTAAAACTTGTAGAACCATCCTGGCTGGGGCTTTGGATCTCGAGATCAGAGCTTGAACTTGGCCCTGTAAAGTTTGGATCCTTTCGCAGGAAGAAAGACGCAATCAATCTTGAGTCTATCTCTGCTCCTATGAACCTTATGCGTTGAGAGGGCAGCAAGACAGACTTTGACCAATTGAATGTAATCCCCAGGGTAGCACCCAGGAGATGGTGGCTTTGAGGTTGTCCATTAGTAGATGCCTGGTGGTGGCAGTCAGGAGCCAGTCGTCCAGATAGGGAATCACTTGGAATCCAAGACTTCTCTGCTGAGCCCTCACTACTGCCAAACACTTGGTGAACACCCTCGGGGCTGTGGTGAGACCAAAGGGCAGAGCACAAAATTGGTAATGACTGACTCCCAGGCTGAAGGGCAGATACCTTCTGGACGCCTGATGTATCGGTATGTGATAATAGGCGTCCTTGAGGTCTATGGAGCACATCCAAACATCCTCCTCCAACAACGGGCGAATGGCTTGTCACGTGACCATTCGAATTTGGATTTCGTGACGGATTGGTTCAGTCTGCTGAGATCCATATTGGTCTCAGGTCCCCTGTCTTTTGGCACTAAAAAGAGCCTGGCGTAATTTCCTCATCCGATCTGGTGTGTGGCGACCGGTTGGATGAGTGCTTTTTCTGGCAGCTTTAAAGCTTCTGCGCCTGCCATTTGCCTTTGACTGGGTGGTGGGTCCGGGATTTTTTGGACGGTGGGGTGAGTATGTGAATGGGATGGTGTAACCTCCGGCAATGATCCGAAGCACCCATCTGTCCTGAGTGATTGACTCCCAGGCTTTTAGGTGCTTGGCAAAACGACACCCGACTGGCTCCGGAGCAGCACAGCCGGGCAATCCCTCATGATGTGTGGGAGGCTGAAGAGCCACGAAAGGACTCGCGGTCTCCAGAATTGGGGGGCCCTCTGCCGCCTCTGGGACGGCGTCTCCCTGAAAAATTTCCCCGTCCTCTGCCTCTGGAAGGGGAATCTTCCTGCTGTTGGGGGAAAAACTTACGAGATTTGGAACCACATTTCCCTCCTTTAGCCTTGGGGTAAGGCTGATAGGGAGTGGAATAACGGGCACCTACGGCAGATAAAGTTTTTCCCTCTTGCTCACAGCGGTAAGGGTGTCTTTAACCTTGGGTCCAAACAAGGAGGACCCATCAAAGGAGCGCGGCAAGGAAGACTTGAAGGCCTCCTGAACTGACAAGCGGAGCCAGGCTTGTCTCCGTGAGCCACGCCTGTGCCTGCCGCTCTCCGCCCCCATAGGAAATGAGCCTCATGGACGAGTTAGAAATTGAGTAAGGATAGCCAACTGAGAGCTAACCGACTGGGCTAGCTGCTCAGGTAGGTTACCCGAGAGGAATCTGACACCTCCTTGACCACTTCCCTCTGAACCCTGGTAAAGTGTCCCAAATAATTGAGTCACCTTAAAGTAAAGGCCGCTGAAGTCAGGGTGCCCCGCACCTGTCCATACTCCTAGACTCCTAATTAGGAGGATGGACGGACGTTGAAGCCTCTGCCACGTCCTGTTGTGTAGCAGATGCCACCACCATGGCATCTAGAGCCACGCCTTTAGTGAGGAACTCCTTCTCGGGGAGCAGACAAAAATTTATTTGGCGAGAAGGGACTGGTTCCACGGTATCTGGATGTTCCCACGCTCGACAAACTAAATCCAGAAGCTCGTCAAGGCGGAGACACCCAGGAGGCGGAGGGCTGAGCCGCAAAGGCGTTGCGGAGCACTGACTCATCAGCAGAGGGGTTTGGATATCCACCTCGTTGTTTGAGGATCTCTAAGATGTCTGCAAATGAGACATCATCCGAGGACGACTTCGGGGACCCCTCTGCATCATCAAGATCAGTGTCCGATGTAATAGACTCGGGGGAGTCCACGTGCTTCCTCTTGCACGATCTCTTCCTTGGGGGTTCCTCCGAAGACAACTCCGAAGAACCCTCAGGAGGAGGGGAACCCCCAATGGGGGTAACCTCAGGCCCAGGGGCTCCGCTGACTACGGACAGGGGAACTGCCAAAGACCCAGTCTCCACGCCCAGGGAAGGTGCCGGTAAAGCCGGAGAGATGGCCGAAGAGGACTTGGCCAAGGCACTCCTCATGGCTCTGAAAGCCGGACCCCCAGAATCCTGGGAGTGTCCGGTCCCCGGAGCCATGATAGCCGACGGAAGTCCCGCAGCCGAAGCACCGAGGGGGAGGCTCGGAACCGAAAGCATAGGTCCCGAAACATCACCCCCGGGTCCAGCCGAAGAAGTCCGCGTACCAAACTCGGACCCGAAGGCCCGGGTTGGAGTAAGGGTCGGAGCCGACCCTAAGATCTCCACCGGCTCCAACGGCACCTGCTCCGGGCGAAGCAGTCGGAGGAGGAATGGCAATGGGGTCATCGGCTCCC
>NW_025057089.1:5000-6746 GCF_019279795.1 Protopterus annectens | reverse complement strand
TAGTTTTTTTAAAAATGGTTTTTCCCCATAAAATTTTTATGTTTAGTTTCTTGATAATTATTTTTAGGGGAAAAAATTTTTATTGTTTAAATAAAAAATTTGGGGAATATTATCATTTTAATAATTGTAAGTCTCCCTCCATAGTAAAAACATATTATTCCAGGTATTAAAAGATTTTGTATATTAAGAAAACAGGTATTATAATTATTATATAAATAGATTTAATATCTTTAGATAGTATTATACCTAAATAAGTTATCTGACCTAAATTTTAAATATTTAGTAAAATCACTAATGAGAATTTTTTTTTGTATATATAGGTAGTATTTTAGTTTTTCTTCATTGAATATTAAACCAGAAATACTTTTAAAATTCATCATTTATCAAATAAAACTGCATAGAAGAATTAGATCCTGCTGATGTAATTAGAACATCATCTGAAAAAAGTTGAATTTTGATGTTGTTTTTTATCTATTTCAAAACCCTCTATGTCAGTACTGTTTCTATCAAATTAGAAGGCTCCATTACTAAAGTGAATAATAGTGAGAAAGTGGACATCCTTGTTTTGTACCTTTAAAATGGGTATTTTTGTGAAACATAAGTTCCTACCTTAATATAAGCCAATTTGTATAAATGCTCAATTAGATTTACAAATGCATCTGAGAAGTTTGTACTTCATTAAGGTAAACAGATAGTCCCAACTTACTGAATCAAATGCTGAATTTATATCAAGACTAATAAGTGTTAAATCTTTTTTTTCCTATTTGCAAAATCTATTAATGTTAAAGTTCTTCTTATATTATCAAAAGTATTTCTTTTTTGGTTCTGATCATATCTATAATGAATGATTGTCTTCAATCTATCAGCAAAAATACTCATAAACATTTTATAATCAACATTAAGTAATGAGATAATATGAAGAACATCTAGTTGGATCTTTATTAGGTTTTAAAATTGGCAAATAAATGTATATTGCCAAGAGGGGGTTATTAACTCAGTTTAAAAAAAACCTTATGTATTAATGAATATGTACTTTTAGAAAGGATTTTATATATCTCTGGTATAATACCATTTTAATTAAAGCCAATTTAAATATCAAAAAAAAAAAATCATTTAAATTAAATTAAATGCCCCAAATTAGGTAAAATGAATATCTTTCCATAAACCTTTGCCATATAAAATTTCACAAAAATTTTAAAAAAGGGTTTAATATGATAATAATTGTTTTTTTAAACAGTTTTTTATTTTAAATAGATAATTTTTTAATTTATAGAGTGAACTAAAAATAAAAAATTTTTTTTAATTTTAAGATATCATTTTAAGGATTAATGGGAAAATGTGACTTGAACAGAATGAAATAATTTATATGTAGTAGTATTTTTAAAGTTTATTGATAAAAAAATGGTTTTATCTTTTTTAAAAAAAACTTAATTTTTTATTATTTTTTATTGTTTTTTAGAATATATCCCTTTTTGTATAATACCATCATTACCCGGTGCTTTGTTTGATTTAAGCTTATTTATTTGTGTAATAATTTTGTATATGAAATACTCTTGTCCAATAGTTTAATCTGTTGTTTATTAAGCTTTTATTCATGTTTGTGGTTATAAACTCCTTTATTTTATCTTTAGGTTCCATGTTAATGTTATTATGGTTAATTTTGTGAAAGTGATTTCTAAATTCATCTAGTATTTCTGGTATACTAGAAACATTCTTCTTCTTCCTTAGAAAAAAGATTTCTTTGAT
>NW_025057088.1:0-10010 GCF_019279795.1 Protopterus annectens | reverse complement strand
ATTTTCGGGTTAAAGGAAGGCTGCATATCTGAACTGCTTCACCGTTGGGCCTTGTTTGCTGTGGCATAGACTGGATTCAGGCCTGCTGGATCTAGCTTTGTTTGTGTAACTTGAGCACTATTCCAGACATTCTCTAAAGTATTCAGTTGTATTTATTACTGCTTGGTTGTAACTTGATTAAAGTGTAGCTATCATTCTAAGTCTTTTGGATTAAGCACTTGGGCTTCAGACCAGTTGTTTTACATTAGGAAGGTTTGTGGCAAGCACTGTGGTTGCAGGACAGGTAGCTTTCATCCTTCTAAGTTGGGAACTGCTGATTGAGAGCCCAGTGTCCAAGGGTATTAGTTCTGGTTTAGGCACTTGGGCTTCAGGCCAGTTATTTTACATTAAGAAGGTTTGTGGTCTGCACTCTTGTGGGAGAAGAGGCTGGACTCTGCCCTTCTGAGCTGGGAATTTCTGGTTAAAGGTTTATAGTGCCTGAATATTTGAACTGTATCTTACTGAAATTGGTACACCTTGTTTGCTCTAGCATAGACTAGATCCAGGCCTGCTGAATCTAGCTTTGTTTATATGCTTGTTGTTTGTTTGCTTGTTATTTCCCGGAAGCTAATTCCACCTAATACGCGGCTTCTCAGCGCTTCTGTGGATCACTAGTGATATCTGCATTGCTTACTGTAATAGTTCCTTGTTTCACTTGAAAGAAAGTTACTGTTTGTCGTTTTTGCATTTAGTTACTTGTAACACATTGCACTCAAGTTACTTGACACTTGCTCACTATAGCAATTATATAAGTCGGCACTAAAAATTAAAAGCACTACACCCTCACTCCCCACTGGCCCTTGTTTTCAATTATTAAGGAATTACCAATATTATTCTAGCATGTCCAAAGGTCAGTTGTCAATCTCCTCTCCGGTCCAGCTGGTGAATCTGGGAATCTTGAGGCAATGTTATAACTGCCTCATGTACACAGACAACCCTCTCCTCCTCCCACATAACACAAATACTTTGAGAGATGCAGCTATTTAGCCAAACTGGAGGCTGAGCTCTCTCAACTCAGGACTGGCAAGACCAGACAGGAGGAGAAGGCAACTACACACACCACAAAACCAGCCTCACATAATGCTACCACACCACTGAATCAAACACATAAACACACAAAGACATACTCAGAGGCTCTGAGTAAAATATACCTAAACAGCAGAGGCCTCCAAAGCAGACACCCAAACAACTGCTACCTCAAGAAACCCCACAAGCAACACATAAACCACAAAAGCAGTGTGCAAAGCAGTCACAGCCCTTAAGGCCAAATACAACACCAAACATACTTGTCATAGGTGACTCCATAGTCAGACACACTGACGTCCCACTCACCAGGCTAAACAAGGAGAGGGTCACAGTAAGCTGCCTATCGCGCGCTAGAATCCTCCACATAACACAAGCACTGGTCACTCCACAGCAAGTACAAATATGACACAGTCATTGTCCATGCTGGTGTGAACGACCTGAGACGACCTCCCAGGACTACATGAAAAGAGACATAGAGGAGCTCTCTGATTATGTAGCCCAGGCAGGTATGACCCTGACCCTGAGCAGTATCCTTCCTTCACCAAGAATGATGCCACAATATAGAGACAAGATGATCAGCTTTAACAATTGGCTTAATGTCTGGTGTCATTCAAAGGGGATCCAGTGTCTGTCTGCCTGGGATGACATGCTTGACAAGCCACGCCATAGGGACGGCTTGCACCTGTCACCCCTGGGATTCCGGATATTGGCTAAGGCTCTTGCCACCCCTATAGTGCCTTTTTTAGGCAAGGCTCAAATTCTAAACCTACCACCCTAGAAAACAAAAATGGGAAGAAACTGAGGGTAATGCTGCTCAATGCCAGAAGTCTAAATCTCAAAATGCACGCACACGAGGCCCTTCTCAGTATGGAGAACATCGATGTCTGTGCTGTAACTGAAACCTGGTTCAAGGCTCCTGAGAGCACCCCGGCACTATTAGGTTTTACCTCATATCATGCCCGCCCCAAAACCCGGACCACACCACAAAAGGAGGGTGTATCCATATTCATAAAGGATACCCACACCTCCAGGTTGGTGGCAATGCACAAGCTGGGAAACCATCCAGGTGCAACTAACCATAGGAAAAACCACACTACAAATTGTAGGATGCTACAGGGCACCCTCTCAAACTCAGGAACCCCACACAGCCTTCCTGAAGACACTGGAGGGTATAAATGTATCTCCAAACAGCATCATATTGGGTGACTTCAACTGAATATAGACTGGGAACATTACTCAAGCCCTAACTTTCTAGCCCAACAGTTCCTGGAGTTCATAAATTGCCATGGAACAGCTAGTCACTGTTCCCAGAGAGGAGAAAATATACTAGATCTCATTATCACAAACATGGGGACAAAATGCTCCACACCCAAGTATATCCCTCATTGGTGAGATCTGATCATAAACTAATCTCACTGGAAATCCACATCCCCCCCCCCCCCCCAAAAAAAAGACCACAGAGAAGAACTTCTAAAGCAAACTTCACACTACTCAAGATTGGTGTGGTATCCTTCAAGGCCCCTGTGCCCGTGGAAACCACAACCCAAGCTGCAGAAGCCCTTACAAATGCCTTCTATGAACACCTCCAGGACTGCATGGATCAGACAATCCCAAATAAAACCAAGACTCTTTCCACAAAGGGCAAACGTCCAGTCTGGTGGACCCCAGCCATTAGCAAACTTTACAATAAGAGGAGAAAGCTATTACATGATAGAACAAAATCCATAAAAGGGAAGTCACCCCTGATCATTATTAGTAAAAAAATACGAGCACTCATAAGTGATATCTGCATTGCTTACTGTACTTATTTCCTTGTATCACTTGAAAGAAAGTTACTGTTTGTCATTTTTGCATTTAGTTACTTGTAACACATTGCACTCAAGTTACCTGGCACTTGCTCACTAAAGCAATTATATAAGTCAGCACTAAAAATTAAAAGAACTACACCCTCACTCCCCACTGGCCCTTGTTTTAAATTAAGGATTTCCCAATATTATTCTAGCATGTCCAAAGGTCAGTTGTCAATCTCCTCTCCGGTCCAGCTGGTGAATCTGGGAATCTTGAGGCAATGTTATAATTGCCTCATGTACACGACAACCCTCTCCTCCTCCCACATAACACAAATACTTGGAGATGCAGCTATTTAGCCAAACTGGAGGCTGAGCTCTCTCAACTCAGGACTGGCAAGACCAGACAGGAGGAGAAGGCAACTACACACACCACAAAACCAGCCTCACATAATGCTACCACTCCACTGAATCAAACACATAAACACACAAAGACATACTCGAGGCTCTGAGTAAAATTTACCTAAACAGCAGAGGCCTCCAAAGCAGACACCCAAACAACTGCTACCTCAAGACACCCCACAAGCAACACATAAACCACAAAAGCAGTGTGCAAAGCAGTCACAGCCCTTAAGGCCAAATACAACACCAAACATACTTGTCATAGGTGACTCCATAGTCAGACACACTGACATCCCACTCACCAGGCTGAACAAGGAGAGGGTCACAGTAAGCTGCCTATCGGGCGCTAGAATCCGCCACATAACACAAGCACTGGTCACTCCACGGCAAGTACAAATATGACACAGTCATTGTCCATGCTGGTGTGAACGACCTGAGACGCACTCCCTGGACTACATGAAAAGAGACATAGAGGAGCTCTCTGATTATGTAGCCCAGGCAGGTATGACCCTAACCCTGAGCAGTATCCTTCCTTCACCAAGAATGATGCCACAATATAGAGACAAGATGATCAGCTTTAACAATTGGCTTAATGTCTGGTGTCATTCAAAGGGGATCCAGTGTCTGTCTGCCTGGGATGACATGCTTGACAAGCCACGCTGCTTCACAAGGGACGGCTTGCACCTGTCACCCTGGGATTCCGGATATTGGCTAAGGCTCTTGCCACCCCATAGTGCCTTTTTAGGCAAGGCTCAAATTCTAAACCTACCACCCTAGAAAACAAAATGGGAAGAAACTGAGGGTAATACTGCTCAATGCCAGAAGTCTAAATCTCAAAATGCACGCACTCGAGGCCCTTCTCAGTATGGAGAACATCGATGTCTGTGCTGTAACTGAAACCTGGTTCAAGGCTCCTGAGAGCACCCCGGCACTATTAGGTTTTACCTAGTATCATGCTTCGCCCCAAAACCCGGACCACACCACAAAAGGAGGGTGTATCCATATTCATAAAGGATACCCACACCTCCAGGTTGGTGGCAAGCAGAGCTGGAAACCATCCAAGTGCAACTAACCATAGGCAAAACTGCTCTACAAATTGTAGCATGCTACAGGCCACCCTCTCAAACTCAGGAACCCCACACAGCCTTCCTGAAGACACTGAGGGTATAAATGTATCTCCAAACACCATCATATTGGGTGACTTCAACTACCCGAATATAGACTGGGAACATTACTCAAGTCCTAACTTTCTAGCCCAACAGTTCCTGGAGTTCATAAATTCAAATGCCATGGAACAGCTAGTCACTGTTCCCACGAGAGGAGAAAATATACTAGATCTCATTGTCACAAACATGGGGACAAAATGCTCCACACTGGAAGTATATCCCTCATTGGTGAGATCTGATCATAAACTAATCTCACTGGAAATCCACATCCCCCCCACCCCAAACAAAAGACCATAGTGAAGAACTTCTCTAAAGCAAACTTCACACTACTCAAGACTGGTGTGGTATCCTTCAAGTCCCTGAGCCAGTGGAAACCACAACCCAAGCTGCGGAAGCCCTTACAAATGCCTTCTATGAACACCTCCAGGACTGCATGGATCAGGCAATCCCAAATAAAACCAAGACTCTTTCCACAAAGGGCAAACGTCCAGTCTGGTGGACCCCAGCCATTAACAAACTTTACAATAAGAGGAGAAAGCTATTACATGATAGAACAAAATCCATAAAAAGGGGAAATCACCCCCGATCATTATTAGTAAAAAATGAGCACTCATAAAATCAACTAAGGCCAATTTTGAGAGAAAAATTGCCATGGATTCAAAGGACAATCATAAGGCCTTTTTCAGCTATGTTAGGAACCTGGGTGGAAACTCCCAGATATGCTCAGAATTAGTCCAAAATGATACAAAAATCACTGAACCCACAGACATTGCCAACATACTGGCAGACAGGTTCAGTGCAAACTTCACCCCCCTCCCCTAAAGGAGAGATAACTATCCCAGGTGTAGCCTCCCGGGCATCTCAAAAGCGCAGGGGAAAGCCGCCCCCTCTAAAGCTAAAAACACAGCATCAATGGGACCGGATGGTGTCCCCGGCTGTGTGACACGAGCTAAATGAGGAATTAAACCCGCACATAAGGCAGCTGTTTAATCTTAGCCTTACCACAGCATACATGCCCAAGGAGTGGCGTACGGCAACTGTGGTCCCACTCCACAAAGGCGGCGCCTCTACGGACCCTGGTAATTACCGCCCATAAGCTTAACAAGTCTAGTCTGCAAAGCTATGGAGAGGATCATAATGGAGCTCATAAACAAAGATATAGGGGACTTGCAGACATTGGACCCGACCCAGTTTGGCTTTGTCAAGGGAAGATCATGCCTTTTGAACTTGGTCGACTTCTTAAACAGTCACCAAGGCCATTGATGAGGAAAGGCAGTCCATACAGCCTACCTTGACCTTGCAAAGTTTACACAATGCCCCACTCGGGTATTGTAGAAAAACTTACCAGCTTAAATGTAAACCCATATGTCACAAGATGGGTTGCAAACTGGCTTAAGGACAGAACCCACAGGGTTAGAGTTGCTGGCGCTGTGTCAGACTCCAAGCCGGTCACAAGTGGTGTCCCACAGGGCTCGGTCCTTGGCCCCTATTGTTTGGCATCTACTTCTCAGAAGTACAGGCCAACATGGGAGGACTTTGGCTGACAAAGTTTGCAGGCGACTGCAAACTGGGCACCATAGTGGAAAGTGCATCAGACACGGATATCCTTCAGAAGGGACTCACGGAAACAGATAGCTGGTGCCAGAGCCATGGCCTGAAGTTAAACGCAAAAAATGTATAGTCATACCCTTCGGGAAAAACAAGGTAACCCCAAGCTACCATATAGGTGGCAATCCACTAAGCACAGAAGAGGTTATCAGGGACCTGGGGACCCAGGTTGACAGTGGCCTTTCTTTTGACACTCACATTGCTAAAGTGGTTAGAAAGACCTTCTACATTGCCCACCTGATCATGAAGGATTCACATCCAGATCTAGTGAGGTCATTGTTCCCCTGTACTCTTCACTTATCAGACCAATGATCGAGTACAATGCCCCATTCGGGATGTATCTCACCCGACATCTGCAGCAATTGGAGAGACCCCAAAAGTTCCTCACCAAAAGGATAAATGGACTCCAAAATCTGTCATATGCTGCCAGATTGAAGAAACTCCAGCTCTATTCAGTCGCATACCGCCTGCTCAGAGGTGACATGTGCCTGACATACAAGGCCATGTCCAACCCAGAATTAATGGACATGCTCCACCTCAAAAAATCCAAATCCACCAAAACCACTAGAGCAAGTGACTTAAACCTTAGCACGGATATAAATAGGACGTGCTGGAGGGATAGATTTATCACTCAGAGACTCCCTATGCTGTGGAATAAAATCCCGGTCCATGTGAGGCAGAGCACCTCTGACTCTGTTCAAGAGAAATCTAGACCTGTGGATGGGAGATATAGGTTTAGAATCATCTCTGTGTCACTGCTGGACAGAGGCACAACAAACTAATGGGCACAGTATTTTTCATATAAGGTGAAGCCACAAAATTTGGGCTAGGCTTATAAATGCCTTATGGCAGATAGCCTAGTATAAACCTATGAACCTATGAACCTATAAAATCAACTAAGGCCAATTTTGAGAGAAAAATTGCCATGGATTCAAAGGACAATCATAAGGCCTTTTTCAGCTATGTTAGGAACCTGGGTGGAAACTCCCAGATATGATCAGAATTAGTCCAAAATGATACAAAAATCACTGAACCCACAGACATTGCCAACATACTGGCAGACAGGTTCAGTGCAAACTTCACCCCCCTCTCCCCCCTAAAGGAGAGATAACTATCCCAGCAGAGTGTAGCCTCCCAGACATCTCAAATGCGCAGGTGAAAGCTGCTCAATGGGACCGGATGGTGTCCCCGGCTGTGTGCTACACGAGCTAAATGAGGAATTAAACCCGCACATAAGGCAGCTGTTTAATCTCAGCCTTACCACAGGATACGTGCCCAAGGAGTGGCGTACGGCAACTGTGGTCCCACTCCACAAAGGCGGTGCCTCTACGGACCCTGGTAATTACTGCCCCATAAGCTTAACAAGTCTAGTCTGCAAAGCTATGGAGAGGATCATAATGGAGCTCATAAACAAAGATATAGGGGACTTGCAGACATTGGACCCGACCCAGTTTGGCTTCATCAAGGGCAGATCATGCCTTTAGAACTTGGTCGACTTCTTCGAAACAGTCACCAAGGGCATTGATGAGGGAAAGGCAGTCCATACAGCCTACCTTGACCTTGCAAAGGCTTTTGACACAATACCCCACTCGGGTATTGTAGAAAAACTTACCAGCTTAAATGTAAACCCATATGTCACAAGATGGGTTGCAAACTGGCTTAAGGACAGAACCCACAGGGTTAGAGTTGCTGGCGCTATGTCAGACTCCAAGCCGGTCACAAGTGGTGTCCCACAGGGCTCGGTCCTTGGCCCCCTATTGTTCGGCATCTACTTCTCAGAAGTACAGGCCAACATGGGAGGACAAAGTTTGCAGACGACTGCAAACTGGGCACCATAGTGGAAAGTGCATTGGACATGGATATCCTTCAGAAGGGACTCACGGAAACAGATAGCTAGTGCCAGAGCCATGGCCTGAAGTTAAACGCCAAAAAATGTATAGTCATACCCTTCGGGAAAAACAAGGTAACCCCAAGCTACCATATAGGTGGCAATCCACTAAGCAGAGAAGAGGTTATCAGGGACCTGGGGACCCAGGTTGACAGTGGCCTTTCTTTTGACACTCACGTTGCTAAAGTGGTTAGAAAGACCTTCTACATTGCCCACCTGATCATGAAGGATTCACATCCAGATCTAGTGAGGTCATTGTTCCCCTGTACTCTTCACTTATCAGACCAATGATCGAGTACAATGCCCCATTCGGGATGTATCTCACCCGACATCTGCAGCAATTGGAGAGACCCCAAAAGTTCCTCACCAAAAGGATAAAGGGACTCCAAAATCTGTCATATGCTGCCAGATTGAAGAAACTCCAGCTCTATTCAGTTGCATACCGTCTGCTCAGAGGTGACATGTGCCTGACATACAAGGCCATGTCCAACCCGGAATTAATGGACATGCTCCATCTCAAAAAATCCAAATCCACCAAAATCACTAGAGCAAGCGACTTAAACCTTAGCACGGATATAAATAGGACGTGCTGGAGGGATAGATTTATCACTCAAAGACTCCCTATGCTGTGGAATAAAATCCCCAACCATGTGAGGCAGAGCACCTCGCTGGCTCTGTTCAAGAGAAATCTTGACCTGTGGATGGGAGATCGTAGGTTTATCCCGGGAATCATCTCTGTGTCACTGCTGGACAGAGGCACAACAAACTAATGGGCACAGTATTTTTTCATATAAGGGGTGGAGTAAGCCACAAAAATTTGGGCTAGGCTTATAAATGCCTTAGGGCAGATAGCCTAGTATAAACCTATGAACCTATGAACCTAAATGATGGGCTGTTTACAATGTATCAGTTTGTTCAATGCATGTCTTTATTTGAGTTTGCCAAAGAGGTAATGCACTCATTACAAAGTAACAAGTTTAGGCATAGCCTGGGTGCTTCCTGTGGAGAATCATTTGTCAGATTTTTTCTGTTTCATTTCTTGGATCATGAGGGGGGTGGTTGATATCATTCTTTAGGAGTTGATGAATGTGTATCATTTTCTACAGTATTCAGCTCAGAGAACACATGGTCACAACATAAGGCTGGTTGAGAGGTTAGTGCAGTCTTTTTTCTTGATTATTAATATAATTTCTTTAGAATTTTACTTTTTTGTTGGTGGTGACACTGAGATTATGAACTGAATTTGGTAGGTTTCGTGAAAGGAAGACTTCTGACTTTGGGTTATGTTGTGATAATTTTTATAGATAATGGGGATTTTTTTTTTGTTTTGGTAGTAGGTTGGTTATGTGAAGGTCGTTTGAAGAAAATATCAGCTTTATAGACAAAGGCAGATGATTATATGACACGTGGACATTACAGGTAAGTGATTTTTTAATGCTTGTGAAATTCCTATTTAAATTGTGATGAATTATTTATGCAATTTATATGTTGTGTGCGACTGCTGGAGGAGCAGATAAGTAAGAGTTATGAACTGATTGTACTTTCTTTTGTATAATTTTGTGATTTAAATAGTTTAAAATGTTGTATACTAGGATTCATTTATTACATATTGCCCATTTCACTGCATAGTATATGTAACAATTTATTTTCAGTATGTGTGAGATTTTTCTCACATTTGTTTCTTTGCTTCTGGTTGTGTAACTCTGTTACGCCAGGCTGTTGTTTTTTTTTAATTGTTATTTGATAGCCAACCCTTGTATATAACATTTTCTACAGATTGCAGGGACATTTTTATACTTGTGTATGTATATAAAATTCTTTGCAACTGTGCATGTGCGTGTGTGTGTGTGTGTGTGTGTGTGTGTGTGTGTGTGTGTGTGTGTGTCTTTATGTATGTGCAGTTTGGGAGTGGTCCTGTATTGTCTGAGGTAGGAATGTGACTGCCAAGCTGTAGCTAGCTTCCTGATAGTGATCTTATTATCTGCAATTAGACATTTAGTGGCACAATCAAAATTTAGTGACATGGCCTTTCACCTTCAACAGGTCTATAATGGTTTTTCACATAAAAATTTTTCCACCACAGCAATAGATGAT
>NW_025057087.1:0-7192 GCF_019279795.1 Protopterus annectens | reverse complement strand
ATTCAGCACTTTTATGAATTACTATGATGTAAGACCCTGTCACTGACCACGCCAGTGAGGTGGGCAAACTGATAATGACATGTATAAAATGGTGCCTTTGTGAATAAAACTAGACAAAATTCTGTACAAACTTGTGTATGGTTTTTGCCTAATGTACATTAGAGTTTAAGATACTCAAGTTCTCCTGCATTATTGTTTTGATTGATTGACATTGTTTTTTGAATAACTCAATGATTTTTACAGTCTGACTCTAACGAATTTATTTAACATTTTGGTCCTTCGGACCGGGAATTCCCTGGTAAGCTGCAAGGCAGAATATATAGGTGGTACCCGAAACTGCGCAGAAGAGGGGAAGACCTCCGACTCAATTGTGCCCAAAGAGGCTGTCCAGTCTGATCTGTGTGGAAAACTGGGTCCTAAAAGCATATCAAACATAAGCAGGAGGCTGGTAAGCAGAATTCCTCTCTTTGTTTTGTTTTAGATCGGGACCAGGTTACACTGTGCTATTGCTAAGGTTTGTGATAGCAGGGAGAGAGGTAGTCAAGTATTGTATCTTGAGTCATAGATCAGGAAACAAAACAAAGCAAAGTAAACAGTCATTCTAGACACTACTGTGAATACGGGAATAAGATACCACGTGGTACAAGAGAGGGTTACGTAACAGTTCTTTTTTCTCTTCTTTTTTTCTTTCAGAGACATGGGAAATGAATGCACTAAAGGGTCACGACCCGCCTAACAGAAGATGCAAAATACATGCAATTACAGAGAGCAGATAATGTGAGATATTTTTCAAAATGGGTTAACAAGTATGACTTTGATGGTAAATTAGATAAAATGTCATTAGTAAAACTTTTAAAACAGTTAAAATCTGACGAAGGTCAGGCAAAAACAACGGTTGGGTGTTCCTCAAGCACATAGGTGGATTGAGGAAGTGAACCGGGAACAGAAAAATAAAAATGCAAAGGCATTATTTTTAGACAAAGAAGATAATAATATAATAGTAGCATGGTCCCTCCTACCACGCCCACCGATGCCTTAGAATATGAAGCGGGAGGGCGGGCTGGACCCCCACGCTACCCAGAGACAACAGGGATATTAAGACAACCATTTGTAGAGAACCTATCGGACTAGATCCCGAACACGAAACACTTATAGATGTTCAACCAAGGAAATTTATTAGATGAGAGTGAGGAAATCTGTCCATTAATAGAAGTACCAACCCACAGGCAGGACAGGAGGGCCAGGCCTCAACTCTTAGTATATAGACCGTGGACACCGGAAGACATCCAAAAGCTACAGAGGAATTCCCCATCCAAAATTAATTTGAGAAATTTCTACAGGATTTACAGGGCATGAGATTAAGTTACCACTTAAATGGGGAAGAAGTAGAAAGAGTAGTTAGACAAATTTTAGGTCCAGACTGGCACATGATTTGTGGCACCTGGAATGCCCGTGGACGCAACACAGGCCACTCCCACATAGTGACGCAGAACTAGATGCTAGATTGAAGGTCTTACAGACCGACTCTGAAAATGGAAACCTAGGGCAGACTGGACTTGCATTAACCAAATACAACAAGATAATGAAACTGTGGATGCATACTATGGTAGATTATTAGAATGTTTTAATAACCATAGTGGCATGCCTATTCCTGAAAATCAAAAGAATGATAGTTCATATGAACAACAATTGAAGAATGCATTTTGAAAGGTTGTATTGCCCTATCAATAGCTTCATAGAAGCATATGATAGATCATCGAACAAGTAGGCTTCAAGCCTTGTTAGATATGCTAGACATGCTGAAAGACATTTTAACAGTAAAAGAAAAAAAAGCAGGTCTTCACAGCTGAAGACGGAGCGAATTTTTTGTAGTACAGCAGCCAAAAGGGTAAGAAAATACTCAGGGTAACAAACGCTCTGACAAAACTCAGAAATTTATGAGAGCAGAAAGAAAAAGGTGAGTGCTTCAATTGGAAGAAGGACATTTGCAAGGGATTGCAGGAGCAAGGCACCTGGAAAAAAGGATAAGGAAGATGAGGATTGACTATATGATAGTTATGCTGCTCAGCAGTCACAGGAGAGACTAATGAGCAGGAAAGATGTAAATACCTTAGAAGAAACAGATGACATGCAAGGATGTAGAAGTTGGGGAAAGTGAAGTTTTAGATCTTTGCATACTGAGCTTAGAGCTCTATTTAGCAGACACAAACCGGGAAATTACACTTCTGGTGGAAGGGAGGAAGTCAAATTTTGTGTGACTTTAGGAGCATCACGAACTTTGATACATCCTTCAAAGTTACCAGAACATTCTGAATCACCTGATTACATATTAGTGAAAGCAGCAAATGGACAGCTGTACAGGGAACCACTTTCCCATGATATAGCAATAACTGACCCTGTTTCAGGTATGACCCAAAGAAGTAAAATAGTACTTTCTGCAAATGCCCCAGTGAACTTATTGGAAGAGATCTTATGCAGATATTTGGCATAGCAGTAGTTCCCTACCATGCAGGTATGGAGGCACAGAGACAAATGGATACTTTTGTAGTGGATCGGAGGGTGAAGCTTATTATTGGTACAGCCAGGACTGGTTACAACTGGTCCAGGGGCAGTGACCAAGGAACTGATGAATGTAGCCATCAGTAAGGTGCCTCCCTCGATGTTGACCAGCAACATTTGTTACATTGTACCCTATATTATGTAGCACACCAGGACCTGATAAAGAATATGAGCAAAATTGTTCAGAATCCTGCAAATAGACTGATACTACGGACTATACTGGGACACTGAGGGAACAGTGTAGTGAGCTGTTCATTACCTCAGGAGTTTTGGAATTGTACAAATCCAATAAACTACCACATGTCAGCTAACCAAAAACAAGAATGTTAGGTGGGCAGACTTGGGTGAAAAAGTGACAAGATGGGAGAACAACTGATTTAGAATTATCGGAACAGGAGTACAGAAACAAAACTGAATTGGTTAACAGCACCCAGCTGTACACTTACAACAGAGTGAAGACAGCTGATTAGCTTCTTATAGAAGAAGAAGAAAACCCTTTGAGTGAAATACCAAATGTTCTTTGGTCAACAGGAAAATCAGATGTAGGACTTATTCAACAGCAGGACCAGTAGTTATTACACCAAAATCAGCCTTTAGACCAAGAAAAGACAATATCCTTTGAGAAGGATGCAACAGGAATCAAACCTATCATAATGCAGCATTACTTAAGAAGGGATACTGGTAGAATCTCCTGATTCACCATGTAATACCCTCTATTTCCTGTTAAAAAGCAAACGGGAATGGCGGATGGTACAAGATTTACAAGCTGTAAATGATGCGTAATACCAAGAGCACCTACGGTGCCAGACCCACATACCTTGTTAAATGATTTGAAGCCAACAAAAATATTTCACTGTGGTAGATATTAGCAATGCTTTTTCAATACCTATACACCTGACAGCCAGTATTGGTTTGCATTTACATTTCAGGGCAAAAGGTATACATATACCGACTACCACAGGGATATTGTGAAAGTCCAACAATATTTGCACAAGAGATGGCTAGCAACCTGGCAGGGTTTTCCACCAGGGGCAGTCAAGTACTACTTTATGTAGATGACATCTGCTTGCAGCCCCTACCCAGCAGCAGTGCAGGGAAGATACAATAGCATTGTTGAAATTTTAGCTGAGCAAGGACATAAAGTAAACAAACATAAATTGCAACTTTGGAAAGAACAGGTTAAATACCTGGGATATGTGATATCCAAAAAAGGTAGAACATTAAATAAAGATCGAAAACAGCAATTTTACAAGCACCTAAACCAACTACCAAAAGGAAATGATGTCCTTCTTGGGAACACTAATTTTGTCGAGTTGGATACCAATTATGCTTTAGAATCTGCTCCATTGGCTGATTTAATATTTAAAACACCAATGGCAGCACAAGAAACACTGCACTGGACTCCAGAAGCAGAAGCAGCTTTCTGCAGACTAAAACAACTGATAGCTTCATCATTAGTTTTAGGACTTCCAATTACCATAAGAGATTTTTCAAACTGTAGATTGTAAGCGGGATATATGACGTCAGTACTGACGCAACAACATGGGGCAAGCAACGCCCCATAGCTTACTATTCATCACAGTTAGACCCAGTGGCACGATCATTACCACCACTGTGTACAAGCAGTAGTCGCAGCAGCAATGGCAGTACAGGCTTCAGCCTCAGTGGTGTTGTTTCCACCCTCTCACATTGAGAGTGCCTCATGCAGTTGCGATAATTTTACTGCAAGAAAAATAGCATTTTTATCCCCTGCTAGACATCTTTCTTGTATGACCATACTATTGAGTCAACCTCATATGACAATTGAACGTTGTACAACATTAAATCCATCGACATTACTTCCAATTCCTGTGGATGGCACACCACACAGCTGCCTGCAGGAAATGGAACAAATAACCACACCCAGACAAGATCTTACTGATGTACCTTTAGCTGATGCAGAGGTGACATTTTGTGGATGGGTCCATGCAGAAGGGTCCTACAGGGAAGAATCTAGTGGGTATGCAGTAGTACTGAGACGAAATTTATAGAAGCACAACCCTGCAACATAACCTGTCTGCTCAAGCAGCAGAATTGATAGCTTTGACAGGCTTGCACTCTAGCAAAGGCAAATGTGTTAACATATATACTGACAGTCAGTATGCTTTCTACAGTGCATGTCTTTGCACAACAAGGGAAAAAATAGGGAATGATAACATCTACTGGCAAACCGATTAATCATGCACAATTTATTTTGAACCTGTTAGATTCTATTCAGTTACCCACTAAAGTAGCTATTTGTAAATGTGCAGCTCATACAAAACAACAGGATAAAATTTCAAAGGAATGCGGCTGATGCAGCTGCAAGCAAGCAGCCTCAGACTCAGAAACTTTCTTTTAAATGAAGAATTACAACCTCTGAGATTTTAGATTTAGAAATGTTAAAAACAATGCAGACATTACTACAAAAGCAGAAAACAAAATGGATAAAACGAGGAGCAATCCTTGAAGAGGGACTGTACATCTCCAAAGAGAAAACCCATATTGCCATCTAATTTATTTAGATATGCAGCTTTGTTGAGCCATGGGCAGAGCCATGTCTCAACGGGGGGATGGTACAGTTAGTTAACAAAATATTCCAAACATATGGATTACAATTATACACAAAAATTTTGTGCAGCATGTCATATTTGTAGCAAACATCATGCACAAGGAGCATTTAAACCAAAGCAAGGAGTTTCCAACACCACCTATCCGTTCCATACTATTTGTATGGATTTCATAGAACTGAATAAATGTGAAGGGAAAAATACTGTTTAGTAATCATAGATATGTTTTCAAAAAGGGTAGAAGCTTTTCCAACTAAAATCCGGATGCAGCAACAGTGGCAAAGGCCCTAGTAAAGAAATCATTCCTAGATTTGGCATACCGGAAAGAATTTATAGTGACAATGGGACACATTTTGTTAACCAGACAATACAGCAGCTTGGGAGATTTTTGGGATTTCCTTGAAAAACCATTGTGCTTATCACCCACAGTCAGCAGGACTGGTGGAGAGGTACAATGGAATCTAAAACAAGTTGAGAAAATTAATGAGTGAGACTCAAAAGACTTGGATTTGCTGTCTGCCTTTAGCACTGCTGAGCATGAGAACTGTTCCAAATGTAAAGGGTTTGACCCCTTTGAAATAGTGTTTGGAAGGGCATATTATGTGCCACAATGGAAGCTCTCATGCCTGCAGAGCTGGAGGCTGGCTCATTAGCTAGTTATATGAAAAAGTTATTAACAAATAAGACTGTTTTGCAGTTTAACTCTTTTCAGATAAACAGACAAAACCAGAAGCTGACCCAGGGTCCTGGCTGAAAATCATAAAGAGAAGAACTGGGCGAGTCCAAGGTGGGAAGGTCCGTACCAGGTACTGTTGGCAACACCCACTGCAGTGAAAATTGCTGAGAGATCATCTTGGGTTCATTTAACCCACTGTAAACCTGTTAAGAAATTCAGTTTGGACATACCACAGGAACAGGATGGCCAGAGGCAGAATGAATAAAATGTAGAAACAACCCCAGAGACACTGGTTCACTGGCCTACTGATCATACATTAATAACTATGTTTGTAGTAACCTTTTGTTGTTATGGTTTTTCCTGCATAACCACAGAAGTGAAAAAAAACGTGATGAAGGACTGGCTATAGACTGGCATCCAAACTTTAACACATACCTGGCCATGAAATGAGTTTATGTAGAGACTATGAACATTTCAAATTGCTGGGTTTGTACTGCAATACCTACAGCATACATATGGAGGACTTTTGATGTCTGCTGTCCCTTGGGGATAAATGCAACTTGGGAAAACCTGTTATTTGACACAGGCACTGTGAGATCACAAGACAAAGTGGCATTTATTTGCCTGTTACACAGAAAGGAATTGTTTGTTTTGTTAAAATGATACACTCCAGGTTGGTTTGAGTAACTGTAATATAACTGTGTCTTACAAATGTTATATAAAACCTATAGACCAAGGTACTAGTTGCAATACTAATTATGATTCATATTTAAGCTTGATGAAAACAACATTGAGAAATGTGCAAAAATCTCCTGTATATAGACAATTGTCTGTTATAGATAAGAAAATGTTTCATTCAGGGTTAACCCGCATCAGTACAAAAGTAGAAAACTGTTTTTGTGTGGGAAAAAGGCATAAAATGGTTACCTGAGAATTGGTCCGCAGTTGTTTTTGGGTTATCTGGTTCCAGCCATAAGACATACTGCAGAATTACCTGGGTAAAATACGAATGTAAGAGATGTAGCTCACCGAGCTGAAAATACAGTCAGAAAACCTACTGAATCCAGTGGGTAAGATTGAAGCAAGCTGGAAGGATCATTTCTGTGAAGGACAAAGAAAAATTGACTCATATGGACTTGAGTGACAGTGTTATATCCTGGGCTGGAATATTCCCAGCCTATGGAGCAGTCAAATCGATCTGGGAATTGAGAAAATTGTCAAAACTTCGAGTAATGAGCAATGCAATTTTTCCGCCTTTGAACTTGTGACTGATGAGACTGAATGCAATGAGAACAGTTGTATTACAAAATCGAATGGCTCTTGACTTCACCCTAGCGGCGAGGTGGTACGTGCGCGCTTATCAAAGAAG
>NW_025057086.1:0-6755 GCF_019279795.1 Protopterus annectens | reverse complement strand
ACATATATGTATATTTTAAATAATATATCTTAGGTCTAGGTGTATACAGCAAGAAGTAATAAAGATGGGAATAAAATAGTTATATCCTAATATTTTCACAAAAAACAAAACATATGATATTGGTTAATATGCATATTTATAAATGTGTATTTTAATATCAACAACCATCAATTTACATCCCTAGACTATTAGAGAATGTATCTGAAAAACAACAATCACCCACTAGATTATACATAATTATAAATGGTCATTAAGGCCTGGGGGAAATAAAGCTCCAAGATGTATAATCCAATATTTCTCTTTGTGTGTGAGTGTATTTTCCCACCCCTGTTGGTGACTTCTGTCCCCCACTATTCGATCAATGATAGTAAACATGAACTTTGCTGTAGGATGTTTAATTGTATGTTGATAAAGGGCATTAGTGATCTTCTTATTCCTTATGTTACTTCTATGTTCTCCAATCCTAATCCTAAGTGGCCCAGGAAGTTTGCCCACATAAAGGCATGAGGAACTTTGCATTGACATGTCGCAAGGTAAATGACCCAACTACTTGAACAGTTACCAAAAATTCTTAAGTCATATACCTTGCTGGTATTTGCACTGCTAAACTGTTTGGTTTTGTTAACCTGACTGCAAGACAATGCAGAGTGTCACATGCCAGAACTTGATGCCCACTACTTCTTTTCCGGTCATGGTCAATTGTCTGTATCTAGCCCCTCCACTTTCATGATGTTTATAGTGTGAAAAGATGCAGCCTAATGTTTTGCCCCTTCTATAGGAAAATTGACAGCGTTCACCCAAATGTTGTCTGAGAACATCATTGGCCAGCAGAATGTTCCAATTCCTTTCCATAATATTTCTAATAATCTGATTATTTCTGCCATATGTAGTAACAAATCTCAAAACACCATCCCCTTTCTTTTTCTGATGATCCTTATATTCAAGTAATTGTGTCCTGGATTGATTGTCAGAGCAATTTTTGGCAGATCTAATATCAAATTCACTGGTAACCCTGTCCAAAAAATCTTTTATGGGTCCAAACTGGCATCTTCATAGTCTTCCACAGAAGAAGAACTAATAGAACGTTTGACCACGAAGAAACTGTGATTTTGGGATGTTTTAGCACAGTGTGGCGGGGGTGCATACTGGAAGCTTCATGTGCTAGCAAAGTTGCATTGTATTCTGGATATTTTCTATATATCTTAGTGCCTAGGGTGTTATCAGGCTTTCTATAAACATTCACATCCAGAAATTAAATAGATGTAAGATTGCTATTAGCAATGAATTCAATTCCCCAAATGTTGCTATTAAGATAGTCCACAAATGGATATTCCATATCCGCCCGCCACACCATCCAACAATCATCCAGGTATCTTCGCCAAATATCCATTTCAACTAGGTAGATGTTGTGAGATGTATCATATATCAAATATTCTTCCAGATAGGCCATAAAAAGATCTGCATAAATCGGAGCAAAGGATGCTTCCATGGCCATGCCTTGTAGTTGCCAGTAACATTCTCCTTGGAAGTAAAATATATTTTTATTTAGGACATGCTCACACATACAAATCAAAAGAGTGTTGAAACCCGGTGGATAAAGATTTGTCTTCTCAAGCCAAAACTGAAGTGCTTGAAGTCCTGCCCAATGAGGAATACTGGTGTATAACGACTTAACATCCAGTGTGCAAAGTAGCCAATCTGGTTCAATTTGCGTCTCTGCTATAATTTGTAAAAATTGTGTTGTGTCTTTGATTCTAGCTCTGACATTAACCAGGAGTGGTTTTAGATATTCAGTCAAAAAGACTGATAATGGTTCCGTGAGTGAACCATGATGACCAGGCAATAATGGGTCTCCCAGGTGGAGAAGTAAGGGACTCTATGTATTTTTGGAAGTAAATATAATATCTGTTTGTTTGGGATGCTTTGACAGTCAAGTGTTTTGCTTGTATTTTTCTGATAGAATTGTAGCTTCCAATCGACTGCACTTTCCAAGAATGTATCGATTTCTCTTTTGAATGTAGAGGTTGGATCAATGTCCATCTTCATAATGTTGCTCAGAATCAATTTTATAGAGCCTCCAGGTTAAGTGTTGGAACTCATGAATATGAGAAACAGATGCTTATTACTAATATAAAAGAGCTAAAGGAGGAGAGGTAATAAGCTATCAACTTATAATATGGTGACAAAGAATGAGAATATTATTGTGTCAGGCAGTTAAGATTATATTAGGAGCCAAACCTATTTTTTCTAAAAAGTGGGATTCCTAAACAAACATACATATGAAAGACAGGTTAAAAGTATGTATTCCCTATCACGATGAGAAGTGTCAACATGTATACTGACATTATTAATAAGCATTGGGAGATATTAATGACTGAACCTACTATTTCTGCTTTAGTATTAGGGTTGAAGCCTCTCAGTTTACATTATAGGAACAAAAGAATTTTAAAGAGAAGATTATGTGGAGTTAAAAGAAATTGCAGGTAGAAAAACTGACACATGGAACCAAACCTTGTGGTAAATGTGGACAATGTAGTTTTTATAGATACATCTTTGTCATTTAAACATCCAGACACTGGAAAGATCTATGACATTAGAGTCAATGCCACCTGTGCCAGCTCTCATGTTGTTTATCTTGCCCACTGTATTATTTGTCAAAGTTTTTATGTAGGCAAAACAGATAAGCGACTTTAAGAGAGATAATAAGGGAATATGCATATCATATTAGGAAAGGGTCCAAGGTTAATGCATTGGCTAAGCATGTTAAAAGTATGGGTGAACTTCACAAATTTCAGTTTAAGGTGCTATCCAACTCCTTTGAGAGTAATAGAGGGGGAGATATTAGGCTTAGGACTGAAGAAATAGAAGCAAGATGGATAGTGATGTTTAAGGTCAGAATATAGGCACATTAGCCTTTAATGAATGTGTGCTTACATGAAGCCAAATACTTTCAGCACTAGAGGTTTGAAAGAATTGGATTTTTTATATATATTTTTATATATTTATATATATATTATTGCATTATAGAGTTGATATATTCATATACTTTTTTATATATTTTTAATTAATAAAAATATTTATTTCTGTATTTTTAAAGAATGTCTTATCTTTAACATGATTGATATGTGAGCATGTGACATGTTTTTAATATATAAAGGTGTGTTTTTGTTGAGATTAACATACACCTGAAGAGAAGCTATGTGAAAGCAGCTTGTGTTTGTGAATAAAGGCAGTATTAGCGTAAGAGTTTATTTTCATCATTTTCATCGTTTTATTCTGGATTTTGGAGCCTTATCCCAACATTTTTTCTTGCTTCTATTCTACATTATTCATATTTAGTGTTGGGATATTTGGTGTCTTTGGGCTTTTCTTTTACCACCATCTATTCAGGCATGTTCAAGGGACAGCTTCAGGTGTGCTCTCCAGTCCAGCTAATGAATCTGGGCATCCTGAGGCAATGTTACAATTGCCTCATGTACACAGACAACCCCCTCCTCCTCCCAACCAACACAAACATATGTGAGAGATCAGCTACACAGCCAAACTGGAGGCTAAGCTCTCTCAACCCATGACTGGATCAACCAGTCACAAGGTGAAGGGCAACACTAGCACCACATTACCAGACTCACACAGACCAGCCATAGCTGCACCAGAAAACAACTCTCAGAAACATGCAAAAACATACTCGGAGGCTCTAAATAAGAACCTGCCTAAACAACAGGAGACCTCCCTAAGCATATACCCAAGCAACCTTTACCCCACAACAGAAACCAGGTAAATACATACATCACAACATCAGTGTGCCAAGCTACAAAGCAGCCCCTATAGGCTAAATAACAGACTAGTAATCGGGTGATTCTATCATCAGGCACACAGACGTCCCACTCACTAGACTGAACAAGGAGAAGGTTACACGTGCAGCTTGCCTGTCGGGTGCCAGAACTGGCCATACATAACACATGCACTCAGGTCACTTGGTGGCCACAACAAGTACAAATATGATTCTGTCATTGTACATGTTGGCGTAAATGACCTGAGACGTACCTCCCTAGGACTATATGAAAAGAGACATGGAGGAGCTCTCTCTGACCATGTAGCCCAGGGCTGGTATGACTCTGACTCTTGGAGTAGCATCCTGTCCTCACCCAAAATGATGCCAGCATACGAAGAAAAAAATGATCAGTTTCAACAATTGGTTAAACTACTGGGTGTGTGTCATTCAAAGGGGATCCAGTACTTGTCATCCTGGGATGACATGCTTGACAAGCCACGCGTTAAGCCAGCCAGAAACGGCTTGCACCTGTCACCCCTGGGCTTTCGAGATACTGGCCATAAGACTTTGCACGCCCCAATACTGCCTTTTTTAGGCAAGAGCTCCAAAAGCATTTCAAACCCGCCTCCATAAACAAATAATAATAGAAACAAAAACTGAGGGTGTAATGCTGCTCAACGCCAGAAGTCTAAACCTCAAAATGCACGCACTCAAGGCTCTCCTTAGTATGGAAGAAATCGACGTAATGAGCAGTGACAGAAACCTGGTTCAAGGCTCCAGAGAGTACCCCAGCACTACCAGGCTATAACTCCTACCATACCTTTAGGTTCCAAAACCAGGACTGAAACACAAAAGGAGGGGGTGTGTCCATATTCTTCAAGAAAACCCACACTTCCAGGTTAGTAGCACAGCACGCGGAATCTGAGACCATCCAAGTGCAATTGACAGCGGGTAAATTGACTGTTCAATTTATAGCTTGCTACAGATCTCCCACCTTGTCTCAGGACCCCTCATGCAGCATTCTTGAGAACATTAGAAAGTGTATGAAATATTCTACTCAACACCATGCTACTGGGTGACTTCAATCTATCCAAACATTGACTGGGAAAACTACTCAAGCTCAAATGCCCTAGCCTAATGCTTCCTTGAGTTTATAAACTCAAACACCCCGCCAGACAGCTGGTATCACCACCACTTAAGAGGTGATGAAAACATGCACTGGACCTGGTCTTCACCAACATAGGGGAACCTATGTTCCCACACCTGAGAGTAAACTCTGTCATTGGTAAGATCAGATCACAAACTAATCACACTGGACATCCACATCTATTTGACCCCCGAAATAAGGAAATCAAGGTAAAAAATTCTCTACAGCCAACTTCACACTCCTCAAGACCGAGGTGTGGAAGTTTCAAAGCTCCCAATCAAAATGGAAATGATGACCCATTCGGCAGAATCCTTTACAAGTTGCATTCTATGAACACCTTCAAGAATGCATGGACCGAAAACCATCCCAAAGTAAAAAATCAAGACCAATTCCTCAAAAAAAAAGAGGAAGCCAGTCTGAGTGGACCCCGGCCATAAATAAA
Source organism: Protopterus annectens (assembly GCF_019279795.1). NCBI lineage: Eukaryota > Metazoa > Chordata > Ceratodontiformes > Protopteridae > Protopterus > Protopterus annectens. Next base: position 1,394 of record NW_025057086.1, on the reverse strand, counting down.
CTTTTACTAACAGAAGGGAGGAAACTCCTGCAAGATAGAACAAAATCCCAAAATAAGAAGGCTGGGCACATCTCTGAGTTAACATCAGTAAAAACTGTGCTCCCTCATTAAATCATCCAAGGCCCAACTTCAAAGAAAAGTAGCCAATGACTTTAAGGGATAACAACAAGGCCTTCTTTAATATATGTCAAGAGTCTAGGGGCAAACTATAGATATGCTCCGAGCTAGTGTACAATGGCCATAAATACACTGAACCAACTGACATTGCTTAAACATCCTGTGGCCATAACACGTTCAGTGCAAACTTCACCCCCTGCCAACAAAGGGGCTAGCACCCATCCCAGAAGAATGGTGGCGCTCCAGATATCTCAGACACACTGAAGTAAAGACAGCCCTTGCAAAGGCCAAAAACACAGCATCCAATGGGACCAGATGCTATCCCAGGATTGGTGTTTTACATGAGCTTCAAAATGAACTAACCCTCCATCTCAAATCACTATTCCTAAAACTCAGCCACTCTACAGGCTATGTACCCCAAAGAATGGTGATACAGCAACAGCCGCATCACTCCACAAAGGTGGTGCCATTAACTGACCCTGGGAACTATCGCCCTATAGAAACTTGACTAAGCTTGGTCTGCAAAGCTATGGAATGCATTATCGCTGGGCTCCATTAACAGGGACATTGGGAACTCCTCCTAGACACTGGACCCCACCCAGGTCGGCTTTGTTAAAGGCAGATCTTGCCTTCTGAACTTGGTTGACTTCTTCAAAACAGTCACCAAGGCCATAGATGAAGGGAAGGTGGTCCACACAACATATCTGGACCTCGCTAAGGCATTCGACACCATCCCATACTCAGGAAACATAGACAAACTCACCAGCTTAAATATTAACCCCTATGTCACAAGATGGGTTGCCTATTGGCTCTCAGGCAGAAACCACACGGTAAGAGCGGCAGGCGACATGTCTGACTCTAAACCAGTCACAAGCGGAGTCCCACAGGGCTCAGTCCTGGGACCACTCCTGTTCGGTATATATTTTTCTGAAGTACAGGCAAAGGTGGAGAGACTGTGGCTAACCAAGTTCGCAGATAACTGTAAGTGGGTGCAAGCACATTGACTCTCCAGCCTGGACATGCTATGACATCCTGCAAAAAGGGTCTCAAGCAGGAGACAAAACACCTGGTGTCAAAGTCACGGCCTCAAGCTAAATGCCAAAAAATGCATAGTAACCCCATTTGGGAAAAACAAAGTACCTGCAAACTACCACATAGATGGGAATCCACTAAGTACAGAAGAGAAGTAGTGGGACCTGGGTACCAAGTAGATAGCATGCTCTCCTTTGATAAACACATAGCCAAAGCGGTCAGAAATCCTTCTATGTGGCACACCT
>NW_025057085.1:0-6543 GCF_019279795.1 Protopterus annectens | reverse complement strand
TAAGATTCCCTGTTTGTTACCTCTGCATTCATTGCTTGACTCTAATTGAGTTCTGACTGAGAGTGCTACTGAAAAAAGTAAAATATAAATTGATAAGTATATTTTGGCAATTCTATTCAAATTTCTACATATTCTAATTGCATATACTTGATTGATTTAGATCATATTTGCTGGCTTCTAATCTGTGTTGAAAGTGTTATTTTTCTGAGTGGAAAGTGCTATTTTTCCCTACTCTTAATCCTGATCTGTTAAATACTGGCCAAACAACTTGTGTATTTTATATGAATGTCTCAAGTCTTGCTAGTATAATTAAGATTCCCTACTTGTTACCTCTGCATTCATTGCTTGAATCTAATTGAGTTCTGCAGAGTGCTTCTGAAAAAACTTAAAATATAAATTGATAAGTATATTTTGACAATTCTATTCAAAGTTCTAAAGTATTCTAATTGATTTTGGTTGATTGATTCTGATCATATTTGCTGGCTTCTGATCATTGTTGAAAATTTTATTTTTCTGTGTAGAAAGTGCTACTTTTCCCCCACCCTTAATCCTGCTCTTTTAAATACTGGCCAAACAACTTGTGTGTTTATCTGATTGTCTCAAGGCTTGCTGGTATAATTATGATTCTCTGCTTGTTACCTCTGCATTCACTGCTTGAATCTAATTGAGTTCTGACTGAGAGTGCTACTAAAACAACTCAAAATATAAATTGATAAGTATATTTTTTGCCACTTCTTCAAAAGTTCTACAGTATTCTAATTGCTTTTGCTTAATTGATTTTGATCATATTTGCTGGATTCTGATCTGTGTTGAAAGTGTTATTTTTCTGAGTGGAAAGTGCTAATTTTCCCCCTCCCTTAATCCTGCTCTGTTAAATACTGGCCAAAAAACTTGTGTGTTTTATCTGATTGTCTCAAGGCTTGCTAGTATAATTAAGATTCCCTGTTTGTTACCTCTGCATTCATTGCTTGACTCTAATTGAGTTCTGACTGAGAGTGCTACTGAAAAAATTAAAATATAAATTGATAAGTATATTTTGGCAATTCTATTCAAATTTCTACAATATTCTAATTGCTTTTGCTTGATTGATTTAGATCATATTTGCTGGCTTCTGATCTGTGTTGAAAGTGTTATTTTTCTGAGTGAAAAGTGCTATTTTTCCCCCACCCTTAACCCTGCTCTGTTAAATACTAGCCGAACAACTAGTGTGTTATATTTGATTGTCTCAAGGCTTGCTAGTATAATTAAGAATCCCTGTTTGTTACCTCTGCATTCATTGCTTGAATCTAATTGAATTCTGACGTGAGTGTGCTACATAAACAACTCAAAATATAAATTGATAAGTATATTTTATGGCACCTATTTCCAAAGTCCTTCAGTATTCTAACTGCTTTTGCTTGATTGATTTAAATGATATTAGCTGACTTCTGGTATATGTTGAAAGTGTTATTTTTCTGAGTGGAAAGTGCTATTTTTCCCCTACCCTTAATCCTAATCTGTTAAATACTGGCCAAATAACTGGTGTGTTTTATCTGATTGTCTCAAGTCTTGCTACTATAATTAAGATTCCCTGTTTGGTTCCTCTGCATTCATTGCTTGAATCTAATTGAGTTCTGACAGAGAGTGCTACTAAAACAACTAAAAATATAAATTGATAAGTATATTTTATGGCACTTATTTCCAAAGTCCTTCAGTATTCTAATTGCTTTTGCTTGATTGATTTAAATCATATTAGCTGGCTTCAGATCTATGTTGAAAGTGTTATTTTCTGAGTGGAAAGTGATATTTTTCCCCCCACTCTTAATTTGGTTCTGTTAAATTCTGTCCAAACAACATGTGTGTTTTATATGATTGTCTCAAGGCTTGTTAGTATAATTACAATTCTCTGATTGTTACCCCTGCAATCAGTGCTTGAATCTAATTGAGTTCTGACTGAGAGTGCTACTGAAACAACTATAAATATAAATTGATAAGTATATTTTTTGGCACTTCTTTCCAAAGTTCTACAATATTGTAATTGCTTTTGCTTGATTGACTTAAATCATATATTCTGACTTCTGATCTGTGTTGAAAGTGTTATTTTTCTGAGTAGAAAGTGCTAATTTTCCCCCACCCTTAATCCTGCTCTGTTAAATACTGGCCAAGCAACGTGTGTGTTTTATCTCATTGTCTCAAGGCTTGCTAGTATAATTAAGATTCCCTGTTTGTTACCTCTGCATTCATTGCTTGACTCTAATTGAGTGCTGACTGAGAGTGCTACTGAAAAATCTTAAAATATAAATTGATAAGTATATTTTGGCAATTCTATTCAAAGTTCTACAGTATTCTAATTGCTTTTGCTTAATTGATTTTGATCATATTTGCTGGATTCTGATCTGTGTTGAAAGTGTTATTTTTCTGAGTGGAAAGTGCTAATTTTCCCCCTCCCTTAATCCTCCTCTGTTAAATACTGGCCAAAAAACTTGTGTGTTTTATCTGATTGTCTCAAGGCTTGCTAGTATAATTAAGATTCCCTGTTTGTTACCTCTGCATTCATTGCTTGACTCTAATTGAGTTCTGACTGAGAGTGCTACTGAAAAAAGTAAAATATAAATTGATAAGTATATTTTGGCAATTCTATTCAAATTTCTACATATTCTAATTGCATATACTTGATTGATTTAGATCATATTTGCTGGCTTCTAATCTGTGTTGAAAGTGTTATTTTTCTGAGTGGAAAGTGCTATTTTTCCCTACTCTTAATCCTGATCTGTTAAATACTGGCCAAACAACTTGTGTGTTTTATCTGATTGTCTCAAGGCTTGCTAGTATAATTAAGATTCCCTGTTTGTTACCTCTGCATTCATTGCTTGACTCTAATTGAGTTCTGACTGAGAGTGCTACTGAAAAAATTAAAATATAAATTGATAAGTATATTTTGGCAATTCTATTCAAATTTCTACAATATTCTAATTGCTTTTGCTTGATTGATTTAGATCATATTTGCTGGCTTCTGATCTGTGTTGAAAGTGTTATTTTTCTGAGTGAAAAGTGCTATTTTTCCCCGACCCTTAACCCTGCTCTGTTAAAAACTAGCCAAACAACTAGTGTGTTATATTTGATTGTCTCAAGGCTTGCTAGTATAATTAAGAATCCCTGTTTGTTACCTCTGCATTCATTGCTTGAATCTAATTGAATTCTGACGTGAGTGTGCTACATAAACAACTCAAAATATAAATTGATAAGTATATTTTATGGCACTTATTTAAAAAGTCCTTCAGTATTCTAACTGCTTTTGCTTGATTGATTTAAATGATATTAGCTGACTTCTGGTATATGTTGAAAGTGTTATTTTTCTGAGTGGAAAGTGCTATTTTTCCCCTACCCTTAATCCTAATCTGTTAAATACTGGCCAAATAACTGGTGTGTTTTATCTGATTGTCTCAAGTCTTGCTACTATAATTAAGATTCCCTGTTTGGTTCCTCTGCATTCATTGCTTGAATCTAATTGAGTTCTGACAGAGAGTGCTACTAAAACAACTAAAAATATAAATTGATAAGTATATTTTATGGCACTTATTTCCAAAGTCCTTCAGTATTCTAATTGCGTTTGCTTGATTGATTTAAATCATATTAGCTGGCTTCAGATCTATGTTGAAAGTGTTATTTTCTGAGTGGAAAGTGATATTTTTCCCCCCACTCTTAATTTGGTTCTGTTAAATTCTGTCCAAACAACATGTGTGTTTTATATGATTGTCTCAAGGCTTGTTAGTATAATTACAATTCTCTGATTGTTACCCCTGCAATCAGTGCTTGAATCTAATTGAGTTCTGACTGAGAGTGCTACTGAAACAACTATAAATATAAATTGATAAGTATATTTTTTGGCACTTCTTTCCAAAGTTCTACAATATTGTAATTGCTTTTGCTTGATTGACTTAAATCATATATTCTGACTTCTGATCTGTGTTGAAAGTGTTATTTTTCTGAGTAGAAAGTGCTAATTTTCCCCCACCCTTAATCCTGCTCTGTTAAATACTGGCCAAGCAACGTGTGTGTTTTATCTCATTGTCTCAAGGCTTGCTAGTATAATTAAGATTCCCTGTTTGTTACCTCTGCATTCATTGCTTGACTCTAATTGAGTGCTGACTGAGAGTGCTACTGAAAAATCTTAAAATATAAATTGATAAGTATATTTTGGCAATTCTATTCAAAGTTCTACAGTATTCTAATTGCTTTTGCTTAATTGATTTTGATCATATTTGCTGGATTCTGATCTGTGTTGAAAGTGTTATTTTTCTGAGTGGAAAGTGCTAATTTTCCCCCTCCCTTAATCCTCCTCTGTTAAATACTGGCCAAAAAACTTGTGTGTTTTATCTGATTGTCTCAAGGCTTGCTAGTATAATTAAGATTCCCTGTTTGTTACCTCTGCATTCATTGCTTGACTCTAATTGAGTTCTGACTGAGAGTGCTACTGAAAAAATTAAAATATAAATTGATAAGTATATTTTGGCAATTCTATTCAAATTTCTACAATATTCTAATTGCTTTTGCTTGATTGATTTAGATCATATTTGCTGGCTTCTGATCTGTGTTGAAAGTGTTATTTTTCTGAGTGAAAAGTGCTATTTTTCCCGGACCCTTAACCCTGCTCTGTTAAAAACTAGCCAAACAACTAGTGTGTTATATTTGATTGTCTCAAGGCTTGCTAGTATAATTAAGAATCCCTGTTTGTTACCTCTGCATTCATTGCTTGAATCTAATTGAATTCTGACGTGAGTGTGCTACATAAACAACTCAAAATATAAATTGATAAGTATATTTTATGGCACTTATTTAAAAAGTCCTTCAGTATTCTAACTGCTTTTGCTTGATTGATTTAAATGATATTAGCTGACTTCTGGTATATGTTGAAAGTGTTATTTTTCTGAGTGGAAAGTGCTATTTTTCCCCTACCCTTAATCCTAATCTGTTAAATACTGGCCAAATAACTGGTGTGTTTTATCTGATTGTCTCAAGTCTTGCTACTATAATTAAGATTCCCTGTTTGGTTCCTCTGCATTCATTGCTTGAATCTAATTGAGTTCTGACAGAGAGTGCTACTAAAACAACTAAAATATAAATTGATAAGTATATTTTATGGCACTTATTTCCAAAGTCCTTCAGTATTCTAATTGCTTTTGCTTGATTGATTTAAATCATATTAGCTGGCTTCAGATCTATGTTGAAAGTGTTATTTTCTGAGTGGAAAGTGATATTTTTCCCCCCACTCTTAATTTGGTTCTGTTAAATTCTGTCCAAACAACATGTGTGTTTTATATGATTGTCTCAAGGCTTGTTAGTATAATTACAATTCTCTGATTGTTACTCCTGCAATCAGTGCTTGAATCTAATTGAGTTCTGACTGAGAGTGCTACTGAAACAACTATAAATATAAATTGATAAGTATATTTTTTGGCACTTCTTTCCAAAGTTCTACAATATTGTAATTGCTTTTGCTTGATTGACTTAAATCATATATTCTGACTTCTGATCTGTGTTGAAAGTGTTATTTTTCTGAGTAGAAAGTGCTAATTTTCCCTACTCTTAATCCTGATCTGTTAAATACTGGCCAAACAACGTGTGTTTTATCTCATTGTCTCAAGGCTTGCTAGTATAATTAAGATTCCCTGTTTGTTACCTCTGCATTCATTGCTTGACTCTAATTGAGTGCTGACTGAGAGTGCTACTGAAAAATCTTAAAATATAAATTGATAAGTATATTTTGGCAATTCTATTCAAAGTTCTACAGTATTCTAATTGCTTTTGCTTAATTGATTTTGATCATATTTGCTGGATTCTGATCTGTGTTGAAAGTGTTATTTTTCTGAGTGGAAAGTGATATTTTTCCTCCCTTAATCCTTCTCTGTTAAATACTGGCCAAAAAACTTGTGTGTTTTATCTGATTGTCTCAAGGCTTGCTAGTATAATTAAGATTCCCTGTTTGTTACCTCTGCATTCATTGCTTGACTCTAATTGAGTTCTGACTGAGAGTGCTACTGAAAAAAGTAAAATATAAATTGATAAGTATATTTTGGCAATTCTATTCAAATTTCTACATATTCTAATTGCATATACTTGATTGATTTAGATCATATTTGCTGGCTTCTAATCTGTGTTGAAAGTGTTATTTTTCTGAGTGGAAAGTGCTATTTTTCCCTACTCTTAATCCTGATCTGTTAAATACTGGCCAAACAACTTGTGTATTTTATATGAATGTCTCAAGTCTTGCTAGTATAATTAAGATTCCCTACTTGTTACCTCTGCATTCATTGCTTGAATCTAATTGAGTTCTGCAGAGTGCTTCTGAAAAAACTTAAAATATAAATTGATAAGTATATTTTGACAATTCTATTCAAAGTTCTAAAGTATTCTAATTGATTTTGGTTGATTGATTCTGATCATATTTGCTGGCTTCTGATCATTGTTGAAAATTTTATTTTTCTGTGTAGAAAGTGCTACTTTTCCCCCACCCTTAATCCTGCTCTTTTAAATACTGGCCAAACAACTTGTGTGTTTATCTGA
>NW_025057084.1:0-7356 GCF_019279795.1 Protopterus annectens | reverse complement strand
CAAACTGGGTAAACAAAGACATTTTCTTGTCAAAAATGAATGAAAATCAAAGTATAAATCTGTAAACAACACATCACCGTATTACTTATTTGACCAGCTTTCTCATTAGCAATTCCGTGAAATAATTAATCTTAATTTTACATATGACATCATACATATTTGACTCAAGAGTAACTAAGAAATGGTTTTAAATGAAACAATTCATTGAGCCCCTAATGGAAAGACTGTAATTACCAATGAATAAAACTGGCAATAACTTTGCTATTTTAAAATTGCATTACACTATGCCATATGAGTAAATGGTGCTGCCTTAATTCACAGAAACGTAAATGAGTGAATCTCAGTCTTCTAAGACACATGCAAGGCTGTTTCCAGTAGGTGAACCATGTTGCATCACTGCTTTTACCAATATACAGTATGCTGGTGACTTTTAAATCACAGGGGCTGCAGGAGACGCTTGAATAAAGCCTTGAGGTCAAGGGGAGGGGGTGTGGGCAACCATAAAGGGGAGGAGCTATGCAATAAAACCACAAAACTAACTTAATTAAATACGCTGCCCTGGGTGGCAAAACCATCATTATGAAGAGTCCAATCAGAGACAAAAAAATAAGTGTAGAAGGAATAAAAATATTTCAATGCATTGGCTGTATGACAGCTTACTTAATATCTAGATGGAAACAAAGAAGTTGTGAGGCATGAAAAAAATAGAATTACTTTTTAAATACATTATACTGGAATGCCAGTCAAAATCAAAGTATAAGAAAAACCAGAAGCACTCTAACTCAAATCTACTTCTCCTTGCACTGCAGTTCTAATTATAATATATTCCAGCTCTTTTATTAAAGTACCAAGCAACATGCTGAAAGTAGAAATCTATGTGATGCCCCTTTCCACTTGTAAAAATGTTTCTTATCCAAAAAAGACCTGCTGCCTGACGTTTCATGGGAAAACATGATAAAAGTAAAAATGAAAAGCAAACAAGAAACAAGCTCAAGATACATTGCTTAAAGGATTACTGTACAGGTTATATGGACCACACATGATTGGCATTCTGTTTAGTTCTACGGGTAAAGCCTGTAGAGATGACTGGAAGTCTCCAACAAGTGTAATGAGCTTTAAAATAATGGAATCCTGTCCTTTAATACCCAAGGCTTATACATTATCTAGTCAAGTATTCTCTGCATGGCAAACAACAGAAAGGCTTTCAATGTTGGCAATTCTTTAACAGTATGCTTATTAAAGCTTACTTGCATTCACGATGTCAGACAAGCTTACCTTATGGTCATTAAAGCATTGCTACTTAAACACAGAGCAACAGGCACTTTGAGTAATAAGCACAAATCAACAGTACATTTTTTAAAATATGACAGAAACCAGACCATTCTGCAAAATCAGGACAGACCGAAAAGCCACTGTAGTACTTATGCAGTGTGTCCTCCCATCCAAGGTAGATACAACTACTCCCTTGCCTTGCTTGGACACATCAGAGTCACTACATGGGGAGTGGGGTGCAATAAGCATGTCACAATTTGAAATCTCTCTGGCTGACTGTGATGGCCCTGACACATTTGTCATACCTGTCAACTGCAAGAGCAAGAAATCTGGACAAAGCCATACACAGGAAGTGGGACAAAGGCACAACAAGAAGGACAATTTTAAATATTGCTCTAATAAACTTAGAAAGATAATAGAATAGGTCTTGCATTAGTATGAATTTTCTGAAGGGTATAAAATCTGAAACTCAAATGTCTGTCATTTCTAACTTCAGTCTTTAGTGATTTGTCACTAATTTGCTAAAAAACACACACAATTTTATGAAAAATGGACCAAAATGTGATGCAAAATATAAAATAGACACACAATACAGCTTCTACCTGTCAAAGAAGGGACACTTTTAATATTAGTACTGCTACCTTGAGCAGCTGACAAAATAAAAGAATCTACATGCATTTCAAGTAATCTATAACTTTGATTATTACTTTTTAGTTATTTTCTTAATTGTAAACCCTCCATGTTTTCTTCCAAAATTGCTATTTTTGGAGGGATTATTAGGGGAAGAGCAACATTTTGAGCCAAAAATTGGGAATAGTTGAGAGGTTGGCTATGCCTAATTCTCTCGAGCAATTTATTTTGCTGTACCTCTCAACCTGTTAATGCAGTAAATCTGAACAAGGCCAAATATATTGGGGCACATATAAACAGTACTAAAATTGCTCTTGTATAAATTGAGACAGTTGATAGAACGGCTCTTACTTTTAACATGCATTTTATGAAGGTTATGAAGTCTGAAACTTTATTATTTAGTGACTTCTGGCAAATCATTTAGGAATTAAAACTACAAATTTTATGAACAACAAACCAAAAATAAGAAGCAAAATCTATTCATTCTTTGAAAATCTGGACAGTTGGGAGGTATAGTTCAGCTGGGCCTGTCTGAGTTTGCTGCCCTTCCCCCCCTGACAAAATAATGGTTGAACTGGAGCCTCTGCAGCCATTCCAATTAACCATTACTTGGCTATTTCACTCCATTTACCATAAACACTAATGTGCATACTGCTTTACTTCAATGATTGGACTTCATTTGAAAGTTTTATTTTGTATTTTACAGCACAAACATTAAGTAATCTGTTAAACAAAGCAATGCAGTCTCACAATGAAAACTTAGCATTAAAACTTCTCTGCCCTTGAAACTCACATTCATTGAAACAGCATTGAAACCCACATTCAAAAGAAAATACATTTTGCCAGTGGCAGATAAAGATTAATTTGGGCTGTTTTCAATCATAGGCCCCTGCATATGAATCATACATGTGCTCTTTGATACACCTTCCTCATTGTACTAAAATTATATTCCTTGTACAATACAGTACACTTGTTAGAGGGTGTTTTAAATTTGTTTTGAACATTTTCCAGTAAGCAATGAAACAAAACATATGCACCCATAATGGCAAACTGCCCAGTTGAGAACATTTATCATAAAAAAGTCTACTCAGACTTCCACAGTCCACCATTATTAGTAAATATACACAATTCTACAGTCCACCATTATTAGTAAATATACAATTCCACAGTCCACCATTATTAGTAAATATGCACAATTCTACAGTCCACCATTATCAGTAAATATGCACAATTCTACAGTGCACCTTTATCAGTAAATATGCATAATTCTACAGTCCATATTCAGTGAATTCAGTTCTTGCCATAGCTGTCAACCTTTAGCACAAAACCTGGACGAAGCCAATAATGGGGAATACAGTCCCAAAAATAGGGACAAATTTAAAATATTCATCTTATAAACTTAGAAAATTGCTAGAAAAAGGTTGTGCTACTATGTATTCTGAAGAACATGAAGTTTGAAATTCAAATGCCGGGTCAATTCTACTGCGGACAGAACAAAACAATTTTCAGCAGAGGCATGAGGATTAATACTGCAGACACGTCTGTGTAAAATGGCAGGGCATCAGAGCAAATCCACACAAACACAGGCAGGAGATGCAGACTCCACAGAAGCCACCCCAACCAAGAATCAAACCAGAAAACCTATAGCTGTGAGGCAACAATACTACCACTGCACCATCAAATCTGCAAGGAATTAAACATTCAGAAACCTGAAGTCTGAGAATTCAAATGCCTGTCAATTTTACTGCGGACAGAACAAAACAATTTTCAGCAGGGATTAAAACTGCAGACACCTCTTTGTTAAATGGCAGGGCACCACAGCAAATCCACACAAACACATGGAGGAGATGCAGACTCACACAGAAGCCACCCCAACCAAGAATCAAACCAGAAAACCTATAGCTGTGAGGCAACAATACTACCACTGCACCATCAAATCTGCAAGGAATTAAACATTCAGAAACCTGAAGGCTGAAATTCAAATGCCTGTCAATTTTACTGTGGACAGAACAAAACAATTTTCAGCAGAGATGCAGGGATTAATACTGCAGACACGTCTTTGTAAAATGGCAGGGCACCAGAGCAAATCCACAAATACAGGGAGGAGATGCAGACAGAAGCCACCCCAACCAAGAATCAAACCAGAAAACCTATAGTTGTGAGGTAACAATACTATCACTGCACCATCAAATCTGCAAGGAATTAAACATTCAGAAACCTGAAGTCTGAAATTCAAATGCCTGTCAATTTTACTGCGGACAGAACAAAAACAATTTTCAACAGGATTAAAACTGCAGACACGTCTTTGTAAAATGGCAGGGCACCAGAGCAAATCCACACAAACACATGGAGGAGATGCAGACTCCACACAGAAGCCACCCCAACCAAGAATCAAACCAGAAAACCTATAGCTGTGAGGCAACAATACTACCACTGCACCATCAAATCTGCAAGGAATTAAACATTCAGAAACCTGAAGGCTGAAATTCAAATGCCTGTCAATTTTACTGCGGACAGAACAAAAACAATTTTCAGCAGAGATGCAGGGATTAATACTGCAGACACGTCTTTGTAAAATGGCAGGGCACCAGAGCAAATCCACGCAATACAGGGAGGAGATGCAGACAGAAGCCACCCCAACCAAGAATCAAACCAGAAAACCTATAGTTGTGAGGTAACAATACTATCACTGCACCATCAATTATACAAAGAGTTAAACATTCAGAAACCTGAAGTCTGAAATTCAAATGCCTGTCAATTTTACTGCGGACAGAACAAAAACAATTTTCAGCAGAGACGCAGGGATTAAAACTGCAGACACATCTTTGTAAAATGGCAGGGCACCAGAGCAAATCCACACAAACACAGGCAGGAGATGCAGACTCCAAACAAAAGCCACCCCAACCAAGAATCAAACCAGAAAACCTATAGCTGTGAGCCAACAATACTACCACTGCATCATCAATTATAAGGAATTAAACATTCAGAAACCTGAAGTCTGAAATTCAAATGCCTGCCAATTTTACTGCGGACAGAACAAAACCAATTTTCAGCAGGGATTACAACTGCAGACACGTCTTTGTAAAATGGCAGGGCACCAGAGCAAATCCACACAAACACATGGAGGAGATGCAGACTCCACACAGAAGCCACCCCAACCAAGAATCAAACAGAAAACCTATAGCTGGCCCAGGAGGCAACAATACGACCACTGCACCATCAAATGCAAGGAATTAAAACATTCAGAAACCCTTAAGTCTGAAATTCAAATGCCTATCAATTTTATTTTAACATTTTTTAATCAGGACAGTCTGACTTGGAACAAATAAACAAATTTTCAGCAGAGGCCCAGGAAGAAATAATGCAGACATGTCTTTGTAACATGGGAGGCACAAAAGCAAACCCACACAAACACAGGGAGAAGATACAGACCCCACAAGAAGGAACCCCAGCCAAGAATCAAACTCTAAGAACCTGCAGCTGTGAGGCAACAATGCTACTACTACACCATCAAATATCAAGCATTGCAACATTTACAAACCACAGATATTATGAGGAACAGATCAGATCGAATATGAGGTAAAATCTGAAATTTTTACAAATGGTGGTGGGTAGGGAACTCAAGTCTTTAACACCTGCATACAGGGTACAGGGTTCAAGCCTGAGGCATTCCCTACCACACCACCATAAGCACCTGGGGCATTTTCCCACACACACACACACACACACACACACACACACACACACACACACACACACACACACACACACACACACCACACACACACACACAAGCTCAGTAAAGCACAAGCACCATACACAAACTCCAGTAAAGCACAAGCACCATACACAAACTCCAGTAAAGCACAAGCACACCATACACACAAGCTCCAATGCAGCTTTCAAGCACCATACACAAACTCCAGTAAAGCACAAGCACCATACACAAACTCAGTAAAGCACAAGCACCATACACAAACTCCAGTAAAGCACAAGCACCATACACAAACTCAAGAAAAATAAACATTGTAAATTAAAAGGCACCTTACCTGAATGAATACATCCAGAGTAAATGTCTGTACATACATCCTTCAGCAATACTGAAGACCCGCGAGATCCACATGCTCCTTCCCGATGCCGACGAGATCCCTGAGGCTCTGTCCCGAGTCCCTGCTGCTCCTCTTGCAGTCCTGGCGGGTCTGTGCACTGTAAAAGTGCACAGACGCTCCTTGTGTCCCCCTATGGGGATGGCCGGGCTGCCTTGTGCATGCGCATAGACCGATAAGCCAGGACTCGGGTCTATCGCATGCCAAGTCCGCGAATTTTAAAGAAATGTTTTTTTTTATTTTTCATTTTGTTTTCTTTCTTTTTTTATGTTTGAGGGGGCTGCAGTCCGGCAGCCCTATGCCACGAGCCGCCCCTGCCAATATATAAAGGTCCACAAGATCAGACATCAAGATAGACAAGAACTCTGGTATCTCATGTTATAGCGTTTCAATACTAAATATAATATTAGTCATGGTAGCTTTTGTTTTTTCAATTTCCAAACAGGGCAGCAGTTCACTCAATGCATTCAAGTGTCACAACCCTTACGGGAATCTGAAGTACAAACATGACGATTTTATCCCGAACCAGGTGATAGTATAAAAGTCTTTAAAACTGGACAGTCATTTACACCTAATTATCTTAGGTATCCAATAACATTTTTAGTTTGCATTTACAATTCAGTATCTCACAGTATTTAGCTGAAATATTATGGACCTCATTAAAGTAAGCTATATACGTAGAAATGGAACAGATTACCCTAGAAGTGAGAATGGGTGCTTCTCTATGCCCATCTAGAGCAATCTTGCACAGATGTCTGGACTGTGTCTAAGGTCATGAATCTAACATGGAAATGGTAGACTCTTGTTCCAGGATGTAAAGTTCTGATGCAGGCTTTACAGGATGCAAATTGTGCACTCTGGTGTGTCTAGACAAAATAACATGACTACTCAGTACTTGTTTGACATCCAGTTTTCTAAATGCATTGATATTTTTCTAAAGAATATAACATTATACCTTCTGGGCAAAAATATATAAAACATCATACTTACATCAGAATATCTATGTCCAAAAGGGTCCTGTAGATTATTGATAAAAAAAATGCTTCTTAACATATGAGGGGGGTGGGTTATATTGATATACTAATGCTTTGAGGAAACTGTACTTTATTCACTAGCATGTGATGCTTAAATAGATACACTTCCATAATGTTTTATTTTTCTATCTTAATGCCATATATTAACATTGAAATTTCATTCACTGCTTGTAGAAACTTTTCAGTTGTTATGTTTTTTTCTGTTTCATGCTCATGTTAACTTCCTCTATGTGAGAAATTTAACGCAACGTGTTTTAAAAAATATGCTGTGTATTACTATAGTTTTCATTTTAAAATTACATATACATAAGATT
>NW_025057083.1:0-6859 GCF_019279795.1 Protopterus annectens | reverse complement strand
ATAATACATATATATATATATATATATATATCTATGCACACATGTATGTGTATATATATATATGTATACACATATCCATATGTGTGTGTTTTACAATTTTTTATATATATATATATATATATATATATATATATATATGTATATATATATATATGATACATATATAAAAATACAAATATATATATGTGTGTGTAGGTTTATGTATGTATATTTATATATATATATATATATAATACACACACACACACACACACTTATATATATATATAAATATGTAACACACACACACATATATATATATATAACACACACACACACACACACACACACACAAAATTATATATATAATATATATACACACACACACACACACACACAATGTTTTGTATGTATATATAGCTTATTTATATGGGATCCACAGACCCCAATGCTTTCCACCAAAAAACGAGCATCCAAAGTTGTTCAAAAGCAATTTTTGGAGAAGTATGCCATTGTGCCAGTCAAAAAGGGAAAATTTTTATCCACAAAGGCAGGATTGAAAATAAATTTTGTGTGACAGGCTTCCCCTAAAGTGGGTTTAATGTTGTATTTTTAAAACATATTTAGGTTTTTTTTTGAAAATGCGGTAAAGTATGTTGATAAGGGTTTTTTATCAAAGTCCTGGCCATATATATATATATATATATATATATATATATATATATTTTTTTGCATAGATATATATATATAATAATAGATATATATATAGAAAAATTATACATGCACACACACACACACACACACCCCCTATGTGTTTTCTGTAGGGCATATATGCTATATATATATATATATATATATTGTTTATATATATATATATATATATAATATATATATATATATAATTATATATGTATATATATAAAAACACACACACATATCTATGTATAGAAAATCTCATTTTTTTAACTGTTAAGTTTCAATTTTTTTCCAAGTACTAAAAATCCCCCAACTTTATTTTTGTGGGGGGTGTTTTTTTTGTTGTATTACTTTATTGTCTCTTTCTATTTTGAATACTGTGATTTGTTTTTTTTACCTTGTTTTTTTCTTTTATTCTGCTTTTAACTGCATATTAAAGCTTGAAAAGAGACCACAGCTCTGTCTCTGTGAGTCAGAAATTTTCCCCAGCCTCTCAGTTTTTTAGTGTTCTTAAACACCACTGTCTTTATAGTTGCCTTTTATGGCAATTTAACCATATATCTCATTTCCTCTGTTTTACTGGCTTGTGTGATTTAGCCATTTTTTGGGAAATCCCCCTTCAACAAAATTTATTGGCCATCCTACTGTATTCCATAGTACCAGAATACAAAGGAATTTCACTCTATCTTGCTTTTTTAAAAAATAGTGACTGTCCACTAAAACTTAACTTTTAGACAGATAAAACTTAAGATGTAATGTGATCCTATCTCACATTCTCAAAGATGGGTTCGAGCCGATCCTGGGCCCCCCGGCTATAAAAAGAACATACTCTTATTGGCTGAGTTACCTCTATCCCAGGATCCCCCTTCCCCCAGATCTCGCTTTGCCGCTTCTGAAGCATAGAGGGTCTCGGACTTGGCTGACCCAAGTGTTAGTCAGATTTTTCTGTCATTTTTGCTAAAACTTACCCAAAAGCTTTTTTAACAGCTTTTTTGTTGTGTGACTTTTATTTAAATTTTTTTTTAAAATTGTTTTTTTTTTACTTAAGTGATCCCGTTTAAGTTAGAGGGCCTTGCCCTATCCTAGGCTTTTTAGGGGTCTAGGCTGTCTTTGTGTAGTTTTTGTAGTTTGGGTTTTTTAGTTAGATACCCAAAAACATAGACCATCAGGTTTTAAAAATGTTCAAAATGTAATTTTTGTCCATTACGGACGACCATTCTTGTGTGTCTACTGCCCGCCCTAAGAATCCTGTAGCTTTACGCTTTTTCTCCTCCAAGAGAGGAAAATAATTATTTTGAAAGGGCTTATTCCCCCTTCCTTTGAGGAAGCCCTATCTTCTTCTTCTTCCCTTCGAGGAAGAAAAGTCGGCCACCAGCCCGGGATCCGCAGTTTGGGCAGGTTTCCCTTCCTCCATGGATTTGGAGCCGGGCGGAACGGTCTGCCTCGGCTCCAGCCTCAACCCCTTTGGTTTGGAGTCGAGCTGGGCCGAGGGCGGTCATCTCCATCGGCTCCACTGCCTTCGAGCCGGGAGGTTGCCCGCCAGACTTTTCCCCTTTGGGGCCAAGTCCACATCGGCCCGGGGAAATTTTGTAATCCCCCCCATATTCGAACCCATACGGAGCCGGTCCCCAGTTTTGGAGGGGGGGAGAACCCTCGACCCGGTCGGTCTCTTCTGGGTCGTGGATGTCTGATTCGTTTTAGACAGGGTGCTTCAAAGGCTTTTTCAGTCTCCGGTCTTTAAAAATTGATCTGCTCCAGCCCAGTGGGCCCGGGGCCTTTCCCATCCTGTTATCTGGTTCCTCCAACAGCCCCTTGGAGTCAGTGTGGTGGAGCCAGTGGGGGTTTGTCGGTTCCGACAAAATCCAACCCCCCTGGTGGGGTTTCCCACGGGACCTCCTCTGGGCCCGGGGGGGACGCTTCAGGACCGACCCTTTTCGGTTCCGAGCCCCCCTCTCCCGGCTGGGATTTCCCACTGTGTGGCCTTTGAACCATCCCAGGACTCTGGGGTCCCCCCTTTTAGGCCATGAGGAGTGCCTTGGCCAAATCCCTCTGGCCACTTCTACCATCTCACCACCACCTTCCCTTGGCACGGAGACTGGCTCCCTTTTCAATCCCCTGTCTCACGCGGGGGCCCTTTGGGGCCCGAGGTTACCCCATTGGGGTTCCTTCTTCCTGGGGGCCCTCAAAAGCTTTGGGGGAAAGGAAGAAACAGTGTAAGAGGAAGCACGCCCACTCTGATGAGTCTCTCACCTCGGATACCGACCTCGGGTGCGGAAGGGTCCCCAAGTCGCCCCCGGATGATGTTCCTTGGGGCATCTTGGAGATCCTTAAGCAACAGGCGACTGGCAGTCCAAACCCCTTCTGCTGAGGAGTCGGTTTTCCTCAAGGCCTTTGGGCTCAGCCCTCCGCCTCCTGGGTGTCTCCCCCGATGAGCTTCTGGATTTGATTTTCAAGGGGGGAAAAACCCCGGGTTCTGTTGAACCGTGCCAGCTCGCCCAATAAATTCCTTCGCCCCCGAAAAGGGCTTTCCGGTGTGGCTGTAGATGCCATGGTGGTGGCATCTGCCACCCAACAAGATGTGGCAGAGGCTTCAACGCCCCTCCATCCTCCTAATAAGGAGTCTAGGAGCATGGATGCACGGAAGCCCCCTTTTTCAGCCCCTTTTCTTAAGGTCTCTGAACTTTGGGTTTCACGACTCAGAGGGATCTGGTCAAGGACCGGGTACCCTCTCGGTAACTTACCTGAGCAGTTGGCCCAGATTAACTCCCAGTTGGCTACCCTGTTTAAAACTCGCCATGAGGCTCATTTTTTTGCAGGAAAGGGGCAGAGGGGGAACAGGTGTTGCTCACGGAGACAAGCCTGGCTACGCCTGTGTCACTTTGGAGGCCTTTAAGTCTTCCTTTGCCGACGCCTTTGATGGGTCCTCACTGTTTGGACCCAAGGTAAAGGACACTTTTACTCGCTGAACAGGAGGGTAAGACTTTAACTGGGGGTTTTCCACTCCCCTTTAGACCTTATCCCAAGGCTCAAAGGGGGGAAAATGTGGTTTGTAAGTCTCAAAAGCCTTACTCCCCAGCAGAGCGATTCCCCCTTTTAGAGGCAAAAGGGGGAAAATTTTTTAGGAGAGCCTCCCAGAGGCGGGGGCCCCCAACACTGGAGACGCAAATCCTTTGTGGGTCCTCCTCCTTCCAGCATCCCTGAAGGAGTCCCGACTGTGCAGCTCCGAGCCAGTCGGGGTCCCCGCACCAAAGGCCTGGGAAAAATCACTCAGGACCAATGGGTGCTCCAATCATCCCCGGAGGTTACACCATTCCCTTCTCTCAACCCCCCCCCCCATCCCAAAGAATCCCGGACCCGCCCCCCAGTCAACGGGGTCATGCAGCCAGCGAAATATCGGAGCTGCTTCAAAAAGGAGTCATCCAACCCCCCGCAGATCAGGCCGGATAGGGACTTACTCAAGATTCTTTTGGTCCAAAAGACCGGGACTTGAGGCCCATTTTGGATCTCAGCAAGTTAAACCGATCAGTGAAAAAGTCCAAATTCCGGATGGTCACCTTGCAATCCATTCTCCCGCTTTTGGAGAAAGGTGTTTGGATGTGCTCCATAGATCTCAAAGACGCCATTATCACATTTTTGATAAAGGGGAACCCCGCCAGGAGACAGTCATTTCCAGTTCGGGACTGCCCTTTGGTCTCACCACACCCCCAGGGTGTTCACCAAATGTTTGGCGGTGGTGACTGCTCACCTGAGAAGTCTAGGATTCCAGGTGTTTCCATACCTAGACGACTGGCTCCTAACTGCCACCTCCAGGCATCTACTCTTGAAAACTCTAGCAGCCACTATCTCTCTAGGCAACTCCTTAGGAATCACCTTCAATTGGACAAAATCTGTATTGCTGCCATCTCAGCGATTCTGTTTATTGGTGCAGAAATAGACTCAAGGCAGATGCGAGTCTATCTTCCTGGGGAAAAGGATAGAACGCTGCAGTCTCAGGTTCGGGCATTACTCCTCAGACGCCGTGCTCCAGCGAATGGTCCTCAGCTGTTGGGTTCCATGTCAGCCACCATTCTTCTGGTCCCCTTGGCAAGGTTGCATATGAGGATCTCCAGTGGCTCCTATCAGTCCAGTGGTCTTATCAAACCTTCCCTCAGTCACCACATATTGATCACAGAGGCAAACAGGATCTTCGTTGGTGGCTTCTTTCCTCCAACCTGAATCTAGGGCGACCCTTCGCTCCCCATTCCCCTTGGCCACGTTGACTACGGATGCCTCCCAGACAGGGTGGGGGACATTATCTGGACAGGTCGGTCCAAGGCACGTGGCACCCGAGGAGAGTCTTCTCCACATCAATATCCTGGAAATGGGGGCGGTGCTTTTATTGCAAGCACTGCAATCACCTCCCCAGGGAATTGCCATTCAGTCCGACAACATGTCGGTAGTCTGGTACTTAAACAAGCAAGGAGGGACCAGGTCTTACCCCTTTGCAGAGAGGCCATGAAGGTATGGGATTGGGCATTGCTCAAAGCTTTCTAGTGGCAACACACTTTCCCGGGGGAGATCCAAGTGATAGCCGACAGACTGAGCAGAACTATTCTCCCCCTCCCGAGTGGTCCTTGCCCCAGAGACTGGTAGCACAGATTTTCACGAGATGGGAGCTCCTTGTTGCGATCTCCCTCCCTCAACAAATGCCAGCAGTTCTTCTCTCACCCCAGTTCCGGGAGATCCCCAAGGATGTTTAGTCCAAGTTTGGCCCCGTCTGCTATCGCTTTTCCCCCGGTTCCCCTTCCCCCCAAGGTGTTTCAGAAGGCGATTCGGGAAGAAAAATGATTCTAATGCCCCATACTGGCCTCGTCAAGTCGGGTTTCCCCCTTTCTTCACAAATATGCATTGGAGGGTCCCTGGTTCCTGGACCAATTTCCCGGACCTCTTGACGCATCAGTCAGGACAGCTCCATCAGTCCCTCCATTCATTGAAGTTAGCAGCTTGGCTACTCCTCTTCCGACCATAGTTAGGAGCCATTCTTCGACCCTGAAGTCATGCATATTTTGTCCTCGGCCCACAAGACTTCTACTAAAAGATGTATAGCAATAAATGGAAGAGGTTTGCTATTTGGGCCCAACTCCCAGGATTAGACCCTATGACAGCCTCGTGTCAGAGGTCTGAAGTTTTAGCTTCCCTGTTCAACCAAGGTTGTTCGGTGTCTACCATCAAAGTTCAATTGGCTGCTATTTCCAATTTTCACGAGATAGAACCATCTTTACTGAGCAACAAGTAGTGCAAAGCTTTTTTTAAAGGATCTTGGTTTTCACGGCCCCCTATTTCGCATCCTGCACCACCGTGGGACCTTAACGTGGTGTTAGGTGCATTAACCTCATCTCCCTTTGACCGGCAGCAACCTGTGACTTAAAATTTCTTTCTTGGAAGACTGCTCTTCTAGTTGCTATTACATCAGCCAGGCGAGTTTCAGAACTTCAAGCCCTATGTGTCAAACCACCATACCTGGTGTTTCACAAGGATAGAGTATCTCTTAGACCAAACCCATCCTTTATACCAAAGGTTTGTTCTAACTTTTGTTTGCAACAATCACTGGAATTACCCGGGCTTTTCCTAAGTATTCAAACAGAGCTGAATATACCTTTCACAGCTTAGAGTGCACAGACAATTACGCTTTTTATTTGGATAGGACACCAACACGAAAATCAGATCAACTGTTTGTGTCCTTTTCGGGTAGTAAATTGGCAAAGCCACAGAAGTCACTATTGCCAAGTGGATCAGAGACTGTATCAGTCATATTTATCTCATTTCAAATAAGGAGCTTATAGTTCCAGTGAAAGCTCATTCTACCAGGGCTATGGCCACGGCAGCCTTTCATTCCAAGCTCTCTATTAGTGACATTTTGGCTGCTACGTGGTCTTCTCTACACACCTATATTTGTCACTACAAATTGGAGGTGGCATAAAGGGGTCGATCTTCCTTCGGTTCCACGGGTCTCAGGAGCGTACTCCAGTGAGCCACCCAGGAATTAGGTGCTAGGGACGCTGTCCCATCTGTAGAGAATGTAGGCAGATAGGATCACATTACATCTTTTAGTTATGTACTTACCATAACTTTAGATGTATGGGATCCATCTCGCACATTCCTAATAACCCACCCTCCTTCCCCTGCCTAAAAACCAGAAAGAGCC
>NW_025057082.1:0-7403 GCF_019279795.1 Protopterus annectens | reverse complement strand
TAAGCTATGGAAGTTTTAAATATGGGCAACATGTACAATTTTCTTTTTAAACTATGACAACCTATCTCAGGGACATACCTATAGATAGTGAACTATGATACATTTGGAGGTGTCACAGTATACACAGGATTAACCTGCTACTTTGCATTACCTGTTTGTGGCAGCTGTTGCTGTGCCAGTGGTGCTTATTGCTGCTTGCTCCTTGCTGCTTTCTGTTTGCTGCTTGCTGCTTGCTGCTGCTTTTGCTGCTGGCTGTCGTTATATTTGTTTGTTTCTCTCTGTCTCTCTCACTCTTTCTCTGTAGGTTTTGTGCAATGAATGTATTGCATGAGTGTAGTGTGGGTACTCAATGCTTTTGTAGGTATCTGCATAGGTCCATGTGATGGCCTCTGCACCAATTGTAAGACAGCATTTGCTAATTACATGCAGCCAGGTGTGTACTGATTGCATGTCTCACTGTGATTTCAGGACACTGCTATAAAAGGGTATGTGAGATAGGCGTTGCCCTTTCAGATTGTAGGGCGTGGACCATGCTGGTATGCTGTTGACAGTGTTCTGTGAGTGTGAAGGTTTGTACATCTCCCATGCTTCATGCTGTGTTGTAGATTCAGGTTGCTGCATTTCTCTTGCCTGTTCCCTTTAGTGAGTGTGTCTGCATACTGACACCTACAACTATATGTCATATGTATTGCTATATAAATATATATATATCTGTGTACATATACATACTTTCATATATGTACATTAGCTGACATTATTGGGTACAAGCTAACATTTAGCAGGGCTGTTTCTATTAACACTACACTAGTATGGGAATCCAGTAATTGGGACTATAAACATCTGCCTGACATGCTTTGGGTAGTAGACATACTATATTGCCTTTATCTTCATTCCTACTATTACATGTTCCACTTATTTAGCACTATATTCCTGTATGAGAGTCATGGCTTAGTGGTAGGTCATACAGACTAGTGTTACAATGGTCTTGTGGTAGGGCCTACTAGTATGCTTATATTCTGCTTTTGACTTGAGTATAGGGCCTATCAATCAAAGTGCTGGAGGCACCTTTAAGCAGTTAAAGGGGTTAGTAGGTCTCACAGGAGCCAGGCTGTGTTGCAGATTCTGGTTGCTGCATTTATCTTCACTGTTTCCTGTAGTGAGTGTGTATGGATACTGACACCTACAACTATATTTCATATGTATTAATATATATTTATATATATGTATGTGTAGCTATACATACCTTCATATATGTACATTACCTTACTTTATTATGTACAAGCTAACAAGTAGCAGGGCTGTTTCTGTTAACACTGAACTAGTATGGGAATCCAGTAATTTGGCCATTGAAACTACCTGACATGCTTTGGATAGTACACCTCCTATATTGCCTTTATACTGATTCCTATTATTACATGTTATATTTATTTTAGCACTGTGCTCTTGTAAGGCTGGCATGGCTTAGTGGTGGGTCATACAGACTAATGTTACCAAGGTCCTGGGTTTGAGACTGTGAATTTATTTTTATTTGCAAAGCTTTCAAACTGAGTACAGACACTGTCAATCAAAGAATGCTAGAGGCCACCTTTAAGCAGTTAGAAGGAGTAAGTACTGGGTCACACAGGGTCAGGCTGTGTTGCAGATTCAGGTTGCTGCATTTATGTTCACTGTTTCCTGTAGTGAGGTGTGTGTGGATACCGACACCTACAACTATATTTCATATGTATTTAGATATATTTATATATCTAACTGTAATATGAATATCGTACCTTCATATATATACATTACCTTACTTTATTATGTACAAGCTAACAAGTAGCAGGGCTGTTTTCTGTGTACTGACCTAGTATAGAATCAGTAATTTAGCCATTAAAACTCTGCCTGACATGCTTCAATTAGTACATCTCCTATATTGCTTTTATACTGATTTTACCTATTACATGTTATATTTATTTAGCACTGTGTTCTTGTAAGGCAAGCATGAAAGCAGTGGTAGGTCATACAGACTAATGTACCAAGGTCCTGGGTTTGAGACGACGGTAGAATTCTTTGCAAACTTTCAAACTGAGTACAGGACCTGTCAATCAAAATTATATAAAGGCACTTTTAAACACTAAACCAGGTCTCGCTGGTTCTTGGCAGACTCCTGTCTTGCCTGGCGGTGAAAACTCCACTAACACAAAAGCGCACACCAGCGCTAATTTCTTTGAAGATAAGAAAAAGGGTGACAGGAAAGTGGTGAAAGGGGTCACAAAGGGTAAGACAGAAGTAGGGAAACAAAGCGTGGGTTGCAGGAGGGATGTGAGGTAAGGCCCATAGATGCCCATGTGTCTTTGGCAACAACAGCCTAACTGTGCATTTTCCATGTATTTTGGTGAGACATTGAAACCTTTCACCCTGAGAGAAATTGTCAGGCAACATTAATATTTGTTGTAAGAGCCAATTGTAATTAACTGTTTAAATGTCAAACCCGAACATGTGTGCGACATGGACAGCTATGTATAGGCGTAATTTTTTGTGGGTGCAAATCCCTTTTTTCAGGTGAGAGTGGTATGTCAGGTGAAGGTTGAGCATAGCTGGGAGGTAGGTTGGGTAGGTTAACAGACAAGACAGACAAAGCGCATACCAGAGCGGTGTACTTAGCACACGTGGGGGTTACACAATTGACAGGGACGGAGGTTGGGATATTAGGGATGCACGAGGCCACAGATGGCAACAGTGGAACTGATATCCCACCCATAGGCAGTTGTCACTGTTTCCTTCACAGCCCAGGACAGGGCTGTGCTGGGGAACTTCAACAATGAGGCGGGGCAGCGGCCGAGGACTGTTAGCTGTACTCCCACCACGAGCCTCGAGGCTGGCGTGGGGGCCCAAGAACAGTCTTGGATCTCCCTTGCACCACAGGCAGGACACCTTGGAGGTGGTGGGCCGAACCCCTCCGACCCTGCAGGAGGGAATGGGGCCCCATCCTACCAGCATGCCACCCGAAGGTGGCACAGGAGCCACGGAGGGTCGGCACCTGGGCACTGGTGCCGGGTGCAGTCGCCAGCTGAGGTGGGAGGGTGGGTCCGCTGGGGCCTGCCTTCCCCAAGCGTTCCTATAGGTTTGTGAGTAGTTATGTTAGTTTGGGTTAGTGGCATTTTATTCCATTCAGATTAGTTGTAACAGCATGCATTGGTGATTCCCATCAGGCAAACACCAGAATATTAACACCATTGAACATGGGGCATGTATCAATATCACATGCATTATTGACCGAACAGAAATACACAGTCAAAACTCAACATGCAGGGTTGATTAATGGCAACAGGCCATCAAATTTGCAGAGTATGAACAGGGCACATGCAAACAGGCATGCATATATTTTGAAACGGACAAATGTCCATGATTAATGAAATGTTCACATACCATTATTTTCTAGTGGGTGTTATATGGAATTATAGGTTGGGTGGAGATAGACAGAATGACACATTCATATGTTACACATTGATTTACATTTGTAATAGGTACACAATTAAGTTGAGGCTGATGTTTTCAAATTATCTTTATTTGACTGTCATAAAGCTACACCTGTTACTTAATACATCACTATCCTACTTATGTTTAATCTGATCAGATACATCATCCTGCTACACTTTGATGACAGGACAGGGGACAACTATGGCTGTTTAGTCTGTCAGATAATCATTCATTCTATCATGCAAATTGTATACTGTGATCACCATACAGACTTTGGCCTACACATTCCAGATTCTGACACACTGACAATCAGTTTGGGATATTAAGATGTACTTCCCACAGAGCATTTAGTTCTGTAGAAACACACTGGGGCTTTACTATATTCAGGGAGTTATTACTAACTTTATTTATTCATACATGACCCTTTCTGTCACTCTCACACATCCTGCAACCACAGTTCAAGGTTGGTACTTCTAGGCTTTGTTCACATGTTAGACTGGTGGTAGTTCAAACACTTTCCATATTTCACTTTTGTCATGATTCAGCATTTCAACCAGGGATATATTTCACATATGACTACCTCAGATTCTAAAGCACACACTCTTGGGACTACCGGGTTACACTATATTTAATTCATGGTGGGACATCATATTACAGCACTGTTTAATTCTATCAATTATTTCCAGTTACACTTGCATACAGTGAACTTGTTGCAGCCATGCAGACTTACAATTCCTGCTTGCACATTATATTACTTTATCAATACACACTGCAGTGTTCTGATACATGCTACATTACCAATATTTATTTACCAAGTAATATGGGTGGGGTTACCCTGCCTGCATGGTGGCGCAGCCGCACCAGCCTGACCATACATCTCGCGATTAAAACTGAGGACACCACAACTATGTCTGAGAAGAAAAGTAATATTGGTTCACACATCTCCATGAAGCCTCGGCCAATTCAAAGAATCGCCATACATAAGCAAAATGTAAACTTGCTCAATGTGATACAGGCGTTGGGCATATCCGGGCCTCCTGGATCCATTCGGTCAACTGGATCTTCCTTAAGCGTCGCTTCAGGTCCGTGACATGGTGGTGACGGACCTGCTCACCAGTGCAGGAATGCCAGTAGTAACTGGTCAGATCAATGAGCCAACTGGTCCCATGCCTCTTCCCCTATCAACACGCTCCCCATGAGACTCTGGCCCCTGCATGAGTTGGGCCTCGTGATGATGGACAAGCGAGCCAGACCATGTATCTGGACTCCTCTAACGCCCCCTGGCAGCTGTGCTTTCCCGAGAAAGCAACGTCCCTCACCTACTCCACTCCATTCTGGACTGCAGGTCTGTTCTACAATCGTTTCTGCTGTATTCCCGCCTATGGGGCTTATATATATGCCACTTCCTTTTCCGCTACATTTTCTCTGTATTGGCGTTTTGGGTGTATCCTACTTCACCTAATGTTTTGATCATGCTCCCATTCTGGATTTTATCCCCATATATATGCTATTTCTGCATTTCTAGAGTATTGCTGTCTGTGGCTTAGTGGTTTAGTACAATTCTTGACTCTAGTGCATAGTAATCCTGGGTCTGAATCTGACAACTGATTTTTGATTTTCCTGGACCGATATGAGTTGAGACCTGTCAATCAAACATGCCAAAAGCACTTTTTGTAAGCACTTAAAGAGCAGGTCTGCTGCACGCTCATTTAGCAGCGGAGGTAACACTGTCTTGCACTAGCAGTTAGCTTGTGGGAGGCGTCCCAGCCAAGATACGTGTGTGTGTGCTTTTAGGGTAACCCTTAATTGGCTAGTGACACACATGTTCAGCCATAGCACCGCAGCTAGTTGCAAACAGTTTCAGCTGACCTGTCCACAAACCGATTGCTTAGCAACGGGCACGCAGTTTGTGTGCAGCTTTTAAACATTACTCAGCTACGGGCAGTCTGTCTCACAGCAGCTTAGCTTATGAGTACATTTCTGACTATTTTATTCTTGTGGTTACTTCAAAGTATATGCTCCATTTCATTGCTGCATTTTACAAGGGGAATACTTTTACATTTGTACAATACTGTCAGGGGGCGTTTTAGTGCTGTAAACCAATTCGGTCCTTCATGCCTCTGCCCTTATACGCTCCCCATGAGACTCTGGCCCTGCATGGAGTTGGGCCTCGGCTGATGATGGACAGGGGCCAGACGCGCCATGTCCATCTGGACTCCTCAACGCCTAACAGCTGGTGCTCGGCTTGGCGTCCCTCACCTACTTCCCACTCTATTCTGGACTGCAGGTCTGTTCTGTCGTTTCTGCTGTGTATTCCGCCTGTGGGGCTTATATGCCGCTTTTCCTGCACATTCCTCTGACTGGCGTTTGGAATTGTATCTACTTCACTGAAAAATGTCTTGATCATGCTCCATTCTGGATTTTTATCCCATATATATGCTATTTCTGCATTTCTAGGTATTGCTGTCATGGCTTGAGTGGTTTAGTACCTTGACTCCCCAGTGCATGGTATCCTGGGTTCCCGAATCTGACAACTGATTTTTGATTTTACACCCTGACCGATATGAGGTTATGAGACCATAGCTCAATCAAACATGCCAAAAGCACTTTTAAGCACTTAAAAGCAGGTCTCGCGGCTCATTCTTGTGGGAGGTAACGCTATGTCGCACTGGCAGTTAGCTTGTGGGAGGCGTCGGCGCAAGCGGTGTCGCGCCAGGGTAAACGCTTTATAATTGGCTAGTGACACACATGTTCAGCTTAGCACAGCTAGTTGCAAACAGTTTCAGCCTGTCAAACCCGATTGCTTATGGCAACCTGACACCGATTGCAGCTTTTAAACACTACTCAGCTTCACGGGCAGTCTTGTCTCACAGCAGCAACTATGAGTACATTTCTTGACTATTTTTTTATTATTCTTATTAATGTGTTACTTCAAAGTATATGCTCCATTTCATTGCATTTTACAAAGGAATACTTTTACATTTGTACAATACTTACTGTCAAAGGCGGTGCGAATAGTGCTTATTTACAAAAAAAAAAAAAAGAGTTGTTGTGTGGGGGCTCGAACCCTGCCTGCCTACTAAGTAGGCCAGCAACTCTACCCAGGCTAATGCTAATACTTCCTGGCTTACTTTGCATATTTAGGATTCTTATATCCCTTTTCCACCTGACTGCTTTTAACTGCATTATTGCTAGTAGCAACACCCTGCTTCTACTGTTACGCACAGTAACAAACATTTGCGGAGGTTTAAAAAAAAAAAAAAAGGTTTTAATTTAATTTTATAACATCTCTTCACTTTATACTACTGGCAGCGGTCTGTTGGCGGCATGTGTTTGTGTAGTGTGTTTATTCACATTCCATGTGGCCTCTCTGCGTGGCTCATTTACTTTCAGCCATTCTAGTCTTACTCGAGGCGTGTCCGCTTGCAGAGCTTAGCCTGCAGACACGCCCCTACTCTCTTACGGACCGTGCAAGAGTTACTAGATTAATTGATTCAGCATACCTCATGCACCTCATGCATATGCATGACATAGCTGACATCACACCGTTTAACTAAGCCTCCCGTGTAAAGTTATAACTCTTACTGCGGAGGCTCCAAACTCTGGCCCATTGTTTTTTTTTTTAAATCTTCTGGCAGTCTGTGTGGTGAAGACTTTAAGAGACATAGGATCTTTGTACACAAACCTAAAAAGTCACAAATGAAGGAGAAAGGAGTAAAAAATATGCCATGTAGCTATGAATCCTGAGTTGAGGCATGGTATCAGCAAGGTGAATGGGATCTCAAACTGAAGGTTAAAATACTGTTGTATGCACACACAAAATGTTTCATACATGGGTGATACCTTTCTAACATGCCAATATCTAAACTAATGCTTGCTTTAACAATTTGATAGGCTAGTCTATCCATCAGCTACTCTTTCACAGAATTGATTAGGTACATCTC
>NW_025057081.1:0-6514 GCF_019279795.1 Protopterus annectens | reverse complement strand
AAAAATCTTCATTCCCTAAATGTATGAGGTCCTGCACTTACTGTACTGGATCCCCAGTAGCTGTACAATCTAAAAAAGGTAGTTATCTAAAGGAATCTATACCTTCAGAGTATAACTACATTTCTCAACATTTAAAACTGCCCATGGGCCTTCCTGCAGTTGACTTGTGAATAATCTCCTGTGAAAGCCCTGCATCACTGTGGGTTTCCATGGTTTTCACTTTAATTCCCACTTCCTGCTTCCTCCTTAGTAATCACAGGCACATTCCTGCACACGTCAGTGTTGTTCTGTTGCTTTATTCCTTCCCTCTGGAAACACAGCCTGCTTCTAGGATGCCACACATCCACATGAATTCCTTCCATAATATTGGCCCTTCCCTTTTCAGACTGAACACTTTGCAAGTCAGAATCTGTGCAGAACAATACTTTGTCAGGAAATCCTTATTTTCTTCAAACACAATTACTTGAATCTCACCATCATTGTACTCTTCCATTTCTTCAGCAAACTACTTGAGAAACAACATGTAAACATTAAGAAAAACACTCTACAGTGACCATCCTGAAAGTGTAGAGGAGCTTCTAGGAAATCCTACAGTTTAAATGCCACCTCACGTCTTTAGAGGGACTAATCCAGTTAAGTAAAACTAACTAATTAACTAAATAGACAGAAAAATACTATATGATATTCATATGTGGTTACAGTAATTATATACATATGGAAAATGCATTAGTATTGTGGTATTTTGTACATTTTGCTGCTGTGTATACTGATATGTACAAACATTAAAGTAGTGTGATTTGTCTTGATACATTTTCATCCTCTATTACAGATTCATTCTCAGAGGGGCCTCCTCTGTGACTTTGACCAGCATCTCTGTATCTGTCACTGACCCTGGAGCTACAGTCTCTATAATAGTGTCGCCCATGTGGGCTGTGCTGCACCTGTCCCTAGGGCATGACTTCTATCACTAGGGTATGTACTGGTCATCCAGCATTATTTGGGTATGGCAATGGTCATCCACAAGTCTTTTAATTCCAAATTTCTTTCCATGAGCTCTGGTCTTTCTAGTAGATTGACACTTTAACTCTGGCAAGTGTGTGTCCTCCATATTTTATATCTTACATCAGAGATATACATCACAGAGCTGTTGTCAAGGCTTAGTGATCAGGTTGCCATTTGTCAGTTCTGTAGTTATATACTAACTGATTCTCCCCAGTAGTAAAGCTTCTACCTAGCTTCTCATTTAGATGCATAAATTGCTTGTTTTAGCCTTCTCTTCAAACAAGTTTCACTAGATCCTGGTGTGAGCTCAAATCTGAATTTCAGAACAATGCTCCTGGAATTATACGAGTTAAAAGGTGAGCTGCATTTCAGTTTGCAAAAAGGAAATTACATCTTGTACTAAATGGTTCATTATCAGGCTCATGGCCTTAACACATTTTGTGAATATCATAACCAATTTTCTCTGATATATCATTTGCTGGTGGAAAAAGAGGGCTAGATGTGAACTGCCTAATACCATTATATTCTGTTAAAGCATTAAACAGCATTATTCAGGGAAAAGTTGTAGTCCATTACCACTGCCGATCAATTTGGAGAGATCATTTATTGAAAATGTTTTCCTTAAAACTGAAATTCATAGTTAGTTGGCTCCATACAAACTACTTCTGAGCACATGAAATGTGCATCTATTTGTTGTTAGAAACATTCAGTCTTTGAATGTTCCTGAAGAATCACAATGCACTTGTTGCCATGGTACTGATGGCCATTCCCTAAGGTACAAGGGATCTTCCAGTAATGGATTTTAGACTACTCCATATATAGGAAACTTAAAGCTAATTCATAGGTTCATAGGTAGGTACTAGGCTATTGGCCCTAGGGCCTATATAAGCCTAGACAAAGGAGAAATTACCTGGCGTTCGCCACCCAAGAAAATTATTTTCCTGTGCCACTGTTGAGCAGAGCCACAGAAGTGATCCCCAGGGTGAATTTCCTATCTCCCATCCAATCATCAAGATTTTTTCTTGAAGAGTGTTAATGAGGAGCTTTTGTTTGATATAGATAGGTAGTTTTGTTCCAGAGTATGGGAAGTCTCTGGGACAGGAATCTATCCCTCCAGCATGTTCTGTTTATTGTGGTGATGAGGTTTAGGTCCCTAGAGCGTGTAGCTCATAGGGATTGGGATTTCTTTAAGTGGAGCATGACTAAAAGCTCTGTGTTTGACATAGCTTTGTGTGTTAGGCAAGAGATCACCTCTGAGTAGGCGATATGCAATGGAGTAAAGCTGCAGTTTTTTCCAGATGGTCTGTGCATAGGGCATCTCTTTTGAGGCCGGTAATAATTTTTATTCGAAAGTATTTCTGTAGCCTTTCCAGTTGTTGTAGATGTCTTACGGCAGGTATTGCATACCAAAAAAGTGTTGTATTCTATAATGGGTCTAATGGTATTGTGGCAGTTAGAGGAACAATGACCTCTTTTTTTCCTGGATGAGAAACCTTTCTTTTGTGATGAGGGTGTGTACACATAGAAGGATTTCCTGACTACTGTGGCAATGTGATTTATCAAAGGAGAGACTACTGTCCACCCAAAATCCTGCAAAGGTCTCTTATCTTTACTTTTAGGTAAAGTTAAGTAGACTACCACCTAAGTGTGGTAGTTCATGAATACTGAAAGTTTTACCAAAAGGAATGACAATGCACTTTATGGCATTGAGCTTGGAGGCCATGGCTTTGACACCAGGCATCTGTCTCAGCAAGGACCTTTTGTAGGATGTCCGCATCTTTTAGTAGTTTTGATTATGGCTCTAGTTTGCAGTCATCTGCAATCTGCAAACTTCTTAATAAAGACCTTCTGTTTTTGGCCCTGTACTTGTAAGAGAAGTAGTGATACCAAACAGGAGAGGACCCAGGACTGAACCCTGTGGTACTCTAATTTGTCACTAGTCTGAAGCTGGATTTGGAGTCTGCTACTTTCACAGTGTGGATTCTGTCAGTGAGCCAGTTGGCAACCCATCTTGTGACATAAAGGGATTTATACCTAGTTTAAAGTAGTTTATCTATAATTCCAGAGTGGGGATGGTGTCAAAGGCAGCGGAGAGATCTAGATAGGCTGTGTGAACCATCTTGCACCCTCATCTACGGCTTTTGGTGACTGCTTCAAAGAAGTCTCATCAGGTTTTAGGAGATATGATCTGCCTTTTATAAAACTCCGAACTGGGTGGGGTCCTTGAAATTTGGAGATTACCAATGTCATTGTTTATAAGTTCCATGATGATACGGCCTTCCATAGCCTTGCAGCCCAGGCTCATTAGGCTAATAATGGGCAGAAGTTCCTGGGTTCTGTGGTGGCTCCCCGCTTTGTGTAGTGGGATAACTGTCGCCAGTGCGCCATTCAGTATGCACATAGCCTGAGGTGAGGCTATGATTGAACATGTGGTACTTTAGGTGGGGGTGCCAGTTTGTTCTGTAGTTCATGTACAACACAGCCTGGGATATCGATCCCTCAGGGGCCCATGGGATGCTGTGTTCTTAACTTTGGATAGTGTGTTTTACCTGTGCAGCCATGATTACAGGAACTTTGCAATGGTCTTCTGGTATAGAGATGGACCCTTTAGGGGATGACAGAGGGAGTAAAGTTAGCACTGAACCTATCTGCCAGGATGTTGGCAATATCCTTTGGTTCTGTATATATTTAGTTTTCATTGTGCTGTAAACTCAGAGCAGATCTGAGTGTTGCCATTGAGATTCTTTGGACATAGCTATAGAATGCTGTGTGGTTGTCTTTAAGGAAGTCAGTGGCAGTTTTGTTTTCATAACTAGCTTTTGGAGGGATTTTATATGAGGGATCTCAGCTTTATTATTGAAGTTGACCAGGGAGTTTCTCCAATCATGGGGTTTTACTCTTTTTGCAACAGTTTCTTTCTTCTGTTGTAGAGTTTGTTTATGGCAGGGGACCACCAGATTGGCTTCCTTTTTTTGGAGGATAGCATCTTGGTTCTGTTAGGGATTGCACGATCCATGCACTCATGTAAGTGCTTATAAAGTGCATTTGTGTAGGATTCAGCAGTCATACCTCTATTGTCCATCAGCATGGTATTTCGTGAAGTTTGCCACTTGTGTCTTAAGAAGCGTGAAGTTGGCTTTGGAGAAATTTTTTACTGTGGTTTTCCTAATGGGGGGGGGTGTGGATGTCTAGAGTGATTAGCTTATGGTCAGATCTGACCAGCGAGGAATTGGCCTCTGGTGTGGAGCACCGGTTGTCATGTTGGTAATAACCAGGTCCTAGGATATTGCTGCCGCCCTGGTGGGGTGTGGATAAGTTGATTCTTATGGCATTGGAATTTATGAATTCTAGAAAACCAAGTTGAGCACAAGAGTTGTGGTGCATGAGGTAGTTTTCCCAGTTAATGGGTAGGGTAGTTGAAATCACCCATTATTAGGGTGTTAGGTTGTACCACAATATTTTCCAGTGTATTAAGAAATGAGGAGTGGGAATCCTGGGACATGGTGGGGATCTGTAGCAAGCTACAGCTTGGATTGCAGTCTTGCCCAGAGTTAGTTGCACTTGGGACGTAATCTCGGATGCATTATGCTGAGCAACTAGTCTGGAGGTGTGGATATCCTTAATGAATATGGACTGCGCCTCTGCCTTTAGTGATGTTTCAGTCCACAGGTTAGGTGGCCGAAGGTGTGGTATGAATTATAGCCTGGTAATGCAGTTTTACCTCTGGGCAGCCTTGAACCAGGTCTCTGTCACTGCACAGATGTCGATGTTCTCCATTTTAAGGAAGTGCTTCGAGAGAGTGCATTTTGAGGTTTAGAATTCTAGCACTGAGTAGCAATACCCCTCAGATTAAATGCTTGCCTGTACCTGTTAGGGTGAGGTGAATTTGTCATTTGAACCTTGCGTAAAAAAGGCACTATAGGGGTGGCTAGAGCGCTTAGCCAGGCATCTGGAATCCCAGGGTGTGACAGGTGCAGGCCATCTCTCGGCAAAGACGTGGCTTGTCGATCATGTCATCCCAGGCAGACAGATACTGGATCCCCTTAGAATGACAATTTCAGAAGCTTTAGCCAATTGTTGAAGTCAATCATTTTGTCCTTGTACTGTGGTATCATTCTGGGTGATGGCAGTGGATGCTACTCAGGGCTAGGGTCATACCTGCCTGGGCTACAAGATCAGACAGCTCCTCCATGTCCCTTTTCATGTAGTCCAGGAGGAGTAGTATTGTCTGAGGTCCTTCACACCAACATGGACAATGACAGAGCTCATATTTGTACTTGTTGTGAAGTGACCTGAGTGCATGCATTATGTGGTGGATCCCTGGCACCACAGGCAGCTGACAGTAACTTTCTCCTTTGTTTAGCCTGGTGAGTGGAACATCAATGTGCCTGACTATAGAGTCACCTATGACTAGAGTGTTGGAGTGCGTTGTGGAGCTATGCCTTAGCAGGCTGTGGGCTGAGTGGCACACTGAGTTTGTGGGCTATGGTGTGTCATTTGGGTTACAGTTGGGGTATTAGAGGTTGCTTGTGTTTCTACTTAGCTTTGGAGGTCCCTGTTGCCCAGGCAGGTTTTACCAGAGCCTCAAGGAAATGTAGGTGTGTGTTTTGTGTTTCTATGTGTGTGTTTTGGTAGTGTAGGTTTGAGGGACTATGTGCTGAGTGTGGTGTGGTGCAAGTGTTTACCTTCTCCTCTTGACTGTCTAGTCCAGTCTTGGGTGAGGAGAGCTTTGCTTCCAGTTTGGCTGTATAAGTGCATCTCTCACAGGTTGTAGTGTTGGGTGGTAGGAGGTTGTCTGTGTACATGAGGCAATTACTGCATTGCCCCAAGATGCCCAGATTCATCAGGTAGACAGGAGAAAACACCGGGGGCTGACCTCATGGAGCATGCCTGGATAGGTGCTTATTTGTTAAGTACTAGAAACTGCTTTCCTCTAGACAGTGAGGAAAGCTGAGTGTTGTAGTAATTTGTAGCTTATATAGTGCTTACAATAAGTTATGAACAAGTGCTGAAACAGAAACAAACGCTAATGGTTCTGAAGAAACAAAAATTAAGCTAGAAGAGCTTCCCTCCAACACACAGAAAAGGCTTGGGGGCCTTGAAGCCTACAAATAGTCCTGGACACAGCAAATCTATATCCAGGCTAGACTACCCACAGGAAAGGCAGGAAACAAGCTTAGAAAAAGTTATTTATTTATTTTTTTAATAGTGGATAGAGAGAAGAAAGGAGTAGCAGAAACTAAGCTGATTGGCTTTCTCAAATGTTCTCCCTGTACTGGGTAGAATGAGGCCAATGACACTTTGTGACTCAAAGAAGGGTCCCAGATCAAATTTACACTAGGGGCAGGCAACTGCAAAGCCACCAACTATAAAAACACTATACCAACAGGGAGGGAGGGTGGGAAACAAACTGTGTGAAATGTTTCTCACAGCTGAAAGCAGCAACAGTGAGCCTTTAAATGAAAAGTTTTTAAACAGCTAAGGGAGCTTCTAGAAAAAGAGTTTAACTGCA
>NW_025057080.1:0-6552 GCF_019279795.1 Protopterus annectens | reverse complement strand
ACATACATGGTACTGCCATGCACAGTTATGTCCTGGACACTGTCCCAATGTCACCTCCATCCCCGTAGTTGTTGTATCCCGCCAACCTGGCTGTTATATGTCTCTGCAGCAGCACACTGAATTGACTGCTAGCCCATTCATGGACGTTGTGTACCCTGACCACCACACTACCACATCTATCCCCTACACATGGGTGGTACTGCATTGCACGTGGGCTGCATTTGTACACCCATGACTGGGCCATTCACTATCGCTATGGGCCACATCTTCACATACATACTTCACTCACTCTATGACTACCTCCATGCCTTTCCTGGCACCCTTGTTGGGCTTCTGTGCCCACAGCACCACATCCACATGCTGGCCACCTGTCATACCATTGCATGGGTGGTTGGTGTGGTACAGAGGGTACACATCAGACATTATCCGCTGTTTGCGCTTCAGCACCATTCCACTTCTGGTATTGCCAATGTACACATCCAGCATCACATTACCCTATGTCTCAGGATGTTACGCCATGTGACTCCTGTACGGGTTTCACACAGTGGTGCAGGCATATCATGCTCCCTACAACATGTCAGGTACATGGGGCATTGCACAGTCCTCAGTCATGTGGCCCCTCATGCTCACTATTTGCTTACATACACTACATGCTGTCACAGAGTACTGTCCATGCCTACATATACCACATCTACATACCTGGCAGCATTCTAGCTCTTCCGTCTCCTACTGCTAACACCCATACAGGTGTCAGTGTGGCAGATATATCATGTAGATTCATGCATCAGTTACATCACACATAGTGCATACACATCACCTTTGCATAGTGACAGTCATGCACTGTGTATCACATGGATACTGTCCCTATACATGCATATCACATTGTACATGGTTGCTGTACACACACATGCCCCACATGGTGCTGTGGTTGCCATATTCCACTTGGCGGGGACACAGGGCAGGGCCACACATTTCTGGACTGTATGTCTTGCTGGTACATTGGGTGCCCTTGTACCTGTGCCATACACACATGTACACACGGGCAGTGTTACAATAACACATGTGTGGTGTACCTTACACAATGGATACAACTTTACATGTCACAGTATAGTCATGCTGATGTCTACCCGCTCAGACAGTTTACATATGCAAATGACAGTCAGAAACACATCTGTGCTCACCTGCATACCACTTACACAGGGTGTCATCTACTCTGCCATGGGCCATGTTCTGTACTGATGCATGTAGTACTCCTACATGGCGTTTGCAGTGGGCAGGGTGAATGGAGCACTCCTGCATGTGTGCACACATGCCACATTACTCAGCCTGGGCGTCTGGGGCCCTCTGCAGACTGGACACACACCATGCTGTGGGACATAGGTCCTGTGCACATCCCACAAGGACACACTGTGTCACTGGTCATGTGATAG
Organism: Protopterus annectens; assembly: GCF_019279795.1. Classification (NCBI taxonomy): domain Eukaryota; kingdom Metazoa; phylum Chordata; order Ceratodontiformes; family Protopteridae; genus Protopterus; species Protopterus annectens. Next base: position 5,122 of record NW_025057080.1, on the reverse strand, counting down.
CTCCCTTGCTGGTAGGGTGACACAGACCCATGGTACCACCACAGCGAAGTACTGTATAGACATACAGTTGACATCCACCTCTGCTGTTCAGTGGACACTACCATGGGGGTGACACTACTGTGTACATTGCACATGTGTTTACACACGCCCTGCCGACATCATTGTTGCAAAATTGCCCCTGCTACAGAACGTTTTGGACATGGTTACTTGCTGTTCCTCCATTTGGGTACCTATTCTGCTACTACTCTTTCCCTTATGTGCAGTCCATCCATATCCTGTTTATGTACATTACATTAGGCCACCCCTCCATCATGCATGCTATGCCTGTGATACTGTCTATGATTTCTGAACATATCCATCATGACAGCTTTGCATAACACATACTTGACATAGTCACCCCTACGAGGCATACGCACGCCTGGCATTCCGTATGACATCGACGGTATATGCCCATACACATGTGTGCTGTGACACTATACATACATGTCCTATCCCCTGCTGTGGCACTTCATTGTTGGATATCCACTGCCAGCATCAGGGTGGTGGCATTGTTCTGTGTTTGAAATCCCTATGGCGACCTTGAGTTATCCCGCTGTGTACATGTTGTCCCACTGCTGTGCACATGTTGTCCACAGTCGTTGGTATGCTCCACGGCTTAGCATACATAACCACTTACCACTCTCTGCCTGATGGACAGGTATCTTTCCCTACACACCCCGTTCACATACAGTGCAGATTCGATACGTATCGCGTTACACCAGTACATCTCGTGGGTTCGACATACCTTTCCGCCTTTTGTTCGTTTCCCTCGCTACTTCTTGATACACGCTTGTTTTTCCACTATTTGTTCGGTATGAACATACGGTTTGAATATCCAGGAGTCTTCCTTATATCGGCCACCTGAGGCATGTGGGTTCATCAGCCAATAGCTGTTCCTCGGTGTACTTATGCGCATATCACCGGTGACCCTCCATTCGTACGCATCGGTACTGGGGCCATGGTTCATTCCTCGTGGGTTGGTTATTTGCAATACCTTCGTGGGGGTGGTATGTATTGTATCATGTTTGTGTGACTGCATCCGCTATGTGTGGTGTCAGGTACATTTCGCTGTGGTGTTAGCCGTGGATTGTGTGTGTGTTGGGTATGGTATTGTTTGACATGTGGGTGTCCGTGTCCTGGTGGCATCTGTCGATGGCATTGGCATTCGATTTTACAGCTGTTATATTCCTGTCACAACGGATGCAGGGATGCATCAGCTGCTGCTAGTGTTTCCCAGGGGTTGTGGGTATGCCGCTGTCATTGACTGCCTGTATGTTTTGCACGGTTTGCTGGTATCCCTTTGATATGTGCATGGGGTATATCTGCGGATGTGGGTGACGGGGCGGGTGTGGGTCTTGCATTTATACATACAGAGTTGTGTGTGTGCTCCATCCCTGCTTGGGGAGCTGCGGTTACCTGTCTGTTGTTCTGGGAGTGTTTGTTTTGTTGATGTGGTGTCAGTATCGCCTGCATTGGGTTGCCACCTTTCAAATGGCCAAAGTGGGACATTTTGGTACAAACATCAGATATTACAGGCGACAACACCCCGGGCAGTACGGATGTTAACTTTTTTGCCTAAAAAACAGCTTAGTCTTGTAGCATTTTAGTTGCTTATTCTGTTTCTTATAACATTTAGGTATTTTAGATACGGATAACTGTTTTATGCAACTATTACATTAAATATGGGGAATTTTGTCCTAAAATCTCAGGACATTTGCCATTTTTTCAATGTTTTTCAGGACAACTGGAGGGTTGTCTGTGGGACAGATGGTAACCCTAGCCTGCATGTGTACTTCCTGCATGTATTCCTCCTTCACATCGGTTTTATCTCGGATGTTCGTACGCGCCTACTATCCATTGGTATTTTGTCACGGATATTACGTGATTGTGGTCCTGTACTTGGGACGCCTGTATGCTACCGGGTTGCCCCTATTCGGTGGCTTGCTTTAACAGTCGTGGAAACACACAGCGGTATTTACGGACAACCCCCACGATCTGCCGGATAGCACATGCGATTTCGCATAGCCTATGCTTTTAACGCTGTCGGGGATCGTTTGAGTCTACATATGGCCGCCATACATACGGTCATGGTTTGTACCGCCCTTTGCATCTCCTGTTGGCTATGGTCCTGTGGTACATTCTGGGACATTTCGCTTTGCATCGCTTTACCCCCCACGCCTAGCCACTGAGGAGCTCTCAGTACTACTTTGTGGGTACTGCTGTACATACCCCGTGTTTCATGTACTGTATGCCTACGCATGTTATTCCACTCCGTACATGTCACCTACATACACATTTTACAGTGGCACACACATTACACACACACAGCGGAACACACGACAACCTCACCTCACACAAACACATATTGCTGCTTTTCACCGACGGTTGCAAACAGTACCACGTCCCCATCGCCGTGGCGGTGTGTACCTCCACTCATATCCTATGAATATGACACGCATGTCCTGTTACTGTACCGTGGCCTGGGGTCATCCCGACGCGGATATGCATTGATGCAGGTTGAAAATTTCCATGGCTGGCTCTGCCCGCCCACCCTCCCGGATGATCGGGTTGTCGGTCACTATGTTTACTATGTGGAGATTTCGCCTTACTTATCTGTAAACTTGCATTTTATATCTGTGTATGTGTACATATATTTCTACTGTGTAATGATATCTATCTCCATATCTGTGTATGCACATAAGTACATATGTGGTCGACTTGCGCGAGTGGCAGCATCGGCTACCCCCCTGCTGTAGGACCGGCGGGGTTGAGGTTTTGGCGTTCCATGCCCCCTGGCTATTGGGTGTGCAGTGTTTGGGTGTGCCTTGTTGGAGTCACACATGGCCCCCCCATACGGTAAAATTACGGGGGGACATGTTTGTGGGGCGTCCATTTCACTGTGTGTGCAGGTAGGAGGTGTCAGTCCATGGGGCCTCCCTGTCAGAGTATGTGCTATCGTTCCCTCTTTGCCAGGGCATAGGCATATTGGGACGCCTCGTCTACCTACTGGGGCTGGCACAGTGTGTTTGGCACTGAACCCCCTGTGCCTGTGCTTGCCTTGGCAGTTGGGGCCCTTGGTGGCCCTACACCATTATGTCCCTGCAGCAGCTGTTTCCGAGAATCATATTTGTAGCATACAACATACTATGAATATGGGGCACATGTGCCTGGAGAGTACTGAAAGGCTCCACCGGATGTATCCAAGCACCGGAACCGTGATTTCAACATCCCAAACACCCCCTATGATTATTCTGGTTTGTGGGGGCCTCATTATGGTTCTTGCATGTGTGTGTGTGCATTTCTGATGGGTGTCATCATCCACGGCTCCAGTGCATAGCCAGCATCCCCACAAGGTGACCTTGAGTGATGTACCCCCAGGTGAAGACCTGATACAGCTGTGAGGCATGCCAGATAGGGGGTGGGTAGCTTCCAGGGCTGCCAGCACACACATCCATGATAATGCCCCCCACACCACCTGGCAATTGATGGAGGGGTATCCCTTGCGGTTTATGTAGCGTCTACCCTGCTCCCCGGTGGTGACTTGATTTCTATGTGCGACAGTCTATCGCACCCAGGACCTCCGGTATTGTGCCACACGGTGGAAGGCATATTGCTAGCCAACTCCTCCTGAGATCTGGGGAAGTTTTTGTACTCATGGGGATGTCGTAACATGGCACCCAGGAACTGGTGTAGTACCCCGGATGCTGATGCCTGTGAGATGCCCATTATATCCCCGGTTGGCCTTTGAAAGGTACCTGTAGCCAGTATTCGAAGCTCCCCATACCTTTGTGTCCACTGGGATGGGCTCCCTCTGTTGTCTCTTGTTCTCAGGCGGGGGGCACAGGTGCACTATTTGCTGTAACGGGCCCTGTCCACCCTGTAGCTCTACTATCTCCAGGTCTTGCAGCCCCTGGTAGGTCACCCTTGGTCTGAACACTCTCCTTCTCCTCTGAGGCCTACGGTAGTTGTCGGCACCTCCTCCGCAACTCCCTGTCTCTGACACATACCATGCATCACGCCACCCGGGACCCAACATATACATATTAAAAGTTCCCGGGGTTTACACCCGGGCGTTTGGGAAATCGCTGTGTGTTGTGTGCATTCACACTTTATACTGTTGTGCTGTACACCCGGGGATGTCATTGGGTGTGTCTGGCCGTATCGTGGATTATCTTCCGTGGGTTTTTTTGAAATGCAACGCTGTTGCCTTTGGTGTTACATTACACTTGCCCGCATTGGTTAGCTTTGCATCTTACCTTACTGTTTCTGCATCACCTACATTGCCTGCAGTGCATCCTGCAGGCACATGGCATATGATGCATTTTGTCTGCCGTTATGCTCCCTTTTACTTGGCTGTGCTATTTCGGTTCTTTGCTCTTTGCATTTCTGCTACATCCCTACTATCTTTGCATTCTATGCCTCCCCCTTTTCCCTTTTGGAGTCTGCATGCAGAGTTGTCAGCTGCCCCTTGCCCTTCCTGGATTGATTGGTGTTGATTGCTCATTACGGCTCCAATTACACTGCTTCCCCATTTCCTCAAATTTTCCGCATTACCTTCCTATATCCGTGGTTGTTGACGGGAGGCCGCCCATGACTGGGTTGGGGAACGTAGTCATCCTCGGGACATGCATCTTTCGCGCATTATGTACTCTCAGCATCTATTTCCTCACACCCCTCCTTTCTGTGATGTGCATTGTACAGCCCATGTTTGCTGGCCTCCAATGTGCTTCCTCCTACAGTGGCACACCCTCTGGGTTGACATGTATTCCTAGGCCACCCCGGTGTAAGCTGCGCCGTTTTCTCCATCCTTACAGGGGGGGGTTTTGCGATTCACTATTATCTGCCTCATTTGCATGGCATTGACTACTAATACATGGGTTTGGGAACACTGCCCACTCCTTGACAACCCTTGCGCTGGGGTTGGCTTTCCATACATACTATGGTGTTGGGGGCTGTGCAGCTGATGTGTTTACTGCTCTTTTTGGACATTGTCATATTATTTCATTGTTTTTCACCTTCTGTGCACATGTCCGGGGTTCTGCTGTTGTTTCTTTCATACCCTTTATGTCATTTTTACATTTTG
>NW_025057079.1:0-7184 GCF_019279795.1 Protopterus annectens | reverse complement strand
CCCCATGTTTTTAAAACCAAAAAGGTCTGCAGATGATCAGGTTGGGTGTTGTCATTGACTCTCCAAATTATGTTAACGTACTTCAAGAGCCGCCTCCTCACAGCAAATAAATGACTGGTGCCAAAATCATGGCTTTCTTGTTAAATTAAAAAAAATGTATTATCATACCATTCAGCAAAAACATGGTCCCTACTGATTACCACATTAGCGGCAACCCCCTAAGCACACAACCTGTAGTGAGAAACCTGAGTACACAAGTTGACAACAGTCTCACATTTGACCATCATGTAGCGACAGTGGTCAGAAAAGCCTTTTACTTGATTCATCTCATAAGTAAAGGGATTGCATACAGAAAAAAGGAGGTTATTATTACTTCACTGTACTCCTCCCTCATTAGGCCAATAATTGAGTACAGTGCCCATTTGGTATGTACCTCTCCAAACATCTGCACCAACTGGAAAGACCACAGAAGTGTCTCACAAAAAGAATCCATGGCCTCCAACACCTGTCCTATATGGACAGGCTCAAATCACTATCACTCTACTCTGTATCATACAGATTGCTCAGAGGTGATCTATGTCTCACCTACAAGGCAATCTCAGACCCTGCTCTACTAGAAATGCTCCATATCCATAAGTCTAATTCCTCTCATAGTACCCAATCAAAACAATTAAATCTAATATGTGACATTAACAAAACCTGCTGGAGAGACAGGATTGTGTTCCAAAGGCTACCCCGTCTCTGGAATAGACTCCCCATACACATCAAACAAAGTACATCATTGACCCTTTTCAAGCACAATCTTGATGAGTGGATGGACAACCACAAATTTGTCCCAGGGCAGGGGTTCCATCTGTGTCCCTCATTAACAGGGGTGACAGGTGCTGATTGAGGTTTCTCTTTTATGGATAAACTCTTGGCTAAGCTTGTAAGGGCCCCAGAGCCATTAACCTAGTAACCTCCTATGATCCTATGAACTGCCAAAATCAAGATTGTTCTCCAGAAAGAGACATAGGTAACCCTAACAACTAGTTGAACTAATATTGTTTTACTTCCTTGAAGTAATAAAGGCAGTGGAAATCAGTTACACAACACTCTGCCCTTTTTACACATAGCAGCTGCTTATCTGCTGGTATCAACAGGACTCATTGCCTGTGCATGATTGTGGGTAATACCTAAGAGATAAAATTACAGATTTCCCTGCATCTGTGGTATGTCATGCAGGTGGAGATAAATTCCTCTGCCAAAGATGAGTGGGATTCCCCTTCCTTTGATTCCAAGGCAAATAAATGAATGTTTTACAAAGCACAGGTAAGTGTATGATACCTAAAGAATATTGTAACCATGGTCTAAGGAGAAAGGAAATATAAGGGTTGAGTTAAACTGAAGAAGAGGGTGGACTTTTCATTTAAAGAAGATGTATTTCTCCTCTGGCAGTTTGTTAGTGCTGCCTTTATAATGGACCGTTTTAATTTCTCAAATAAGAGATATTTTGAAAGGATCTATGCTACTGGTGTTTGAATTTGTAGAGGTTTACTCCAGTTTCAAACTGTTCAGGAAGGGATCAAAAGGCTGCCTTTTTAGCCGCAGTGCTATAGACAACTGGGGTTATCCAGGCAAGGAAGAAAGATCTTTTTTTGAGCAAAGTAGTTAATTATTGACGCAGGTAAATTCCTGAAATAAGAGATAATCAATGATCGGCAGGATGACACGCGCCAAGAAAAAGTAAAAGATGCAACAGTATAGCAGACAGCTGCAGTTCTGTCTTTCTTTCAGTAATATGCTGCAATTAAAACTGGCTGCTATTTGTATGAATGCATTTCAGTAAAAATAGTACCTGCATTCCGAAACAGCATTACTTTCGAAAGAACTGCAATGTTGTCATAGCAGCTGTTTTATTCAGTGCATCTACGAAGACAACAGTACTTGCAGTGTAGCTTTTATTATTCAGTTGTCCAAGGGCAATGACTTGGATGAGCATACAGTTCATAAGATAAAGAATGCTCTGTTTTCCTGGACACCAGTTATTTAAAGGACAGATGGTAACATGTCACAATCAACAATGCAGTTCCAAAAGTCTCCACTCTCAATAAAGACTACTACAAACATGAAACTGTTATCACTTGATTATGTCAATAGCAGCCTGCCTGCCTCTATCCCTTTAACTTGTCTGCATTATGTAAATAATAAGCTGGTCTTGGCCAGGTCTAGAAATATGACCAACATTTACCATGTACTTATGAATGACTTGATGTTTAACATGTACTTGGATCTCCCGTAATGTATTGTTTTCCAGCAGAAATAAGTCTTAAGTCTACACTGTAATGAAAAAATAAAGGTTGTTGTAAACATCATTAGTGATAATTTTCTCTCTGCATGACAAAACATATTACCTCTTTCTTTTCCCTGTGGTTGGATTTATGCAACATTTCTAGTTGTTTCAAAGATAGCTAACACAGTTTTACTTTTTTTACTAGAAATAAGTAAAACTATAAAAATATAAAAGTGTATTGGCATTAAAACAGAATTACAACAGTCTCTCAAACACACACACACACACACACACACACACACACACACACACACACACACACACACACACACACACACACACGGACATACAGGTATTCACAGCCACATATCCACAAACACATGCATACATCACAGACACACAAATCTAGTAAAATTTGACACACAGAAATTTCCATGAACCTTGAGAAACCACTTTTGCCAGCATTTCTTTTTTCCTGGGAATTTGAGACCTCATATTCATCAGGCAACAGTCTTGGCCACATGACCCCCCCACCCCAACCCCCATCTTTGAAAACCAACTCTGTGACTACTACACATGGAAAGAAATGCATTTAACTTATAGCAGAAGGGTCAGACTGTAGGTTGACTTAGTGCTATGTTGGCTGATAATAATAAAGAGAGTGAATGATCGTATGTGTGCTCTTACACTGACGTCGTTAGTGTGGAGAGGTCAAGAGAGGTCACATGACCATGTGCTTTATAATAAAGGAGGAAGCGAGGGTTGTTCCCCTCTTCTGTTTTTAACCAGATTGATTGCCTTCTCAAGGCGGTGTTTATTTTCTCCTCTCTGTAAATGTATGTCTAACCCGGGACTTTCTTATCCTTAAGATGATACCGCAACAGGTTATGGACCCAGGAGGGAAGTAGGAAATGGCTTGGCATAGACTATATTCTCAATGAGATGAGAAGAATTATGAGTTGTGGGAGACGGTTTCTGGGGCACCCATGCTATGCTAGGGCTGAAAGATGCCATTTTGCAAAATGTGCAGCAGGACGCAGAAGACGACGAGAACAAGGAGGAAGGCAATGACGATGCTGAGAAAAATGAGGAGCATATGCAGACCTAATACAGTTCTTAAATGACAAAAGTTTGTCCCTCGTCATGAGAGAGGCTGCAGATGATGGTAGAGAAGCGCTTCTGATCCTGAGAGACCATTATGCTAGGAAAGGGAAGCCAAGAGTAATTAGCCTATACACCAAATTAACAAGCCTCCAGAAGGCCATCAGTGAAAGTGTCACAGATTATATTATTAGGGCTGAGATGGCCATTATGGCACTTATAAATGCTGGGGAGAAGCTCAAAGGATGGATTACTTTCACCTCATTGCGATGATCCTGGAAAAGCGGTTAGGCCTGGAAACTTTTCAACCATTTGCAATACACATCATGCACGATGATGATAAGTTGGGCTTTGGTGAGTTCAAAACAAGGTTGAGAAGCTATGAACATACCAAGAAATTTAATGTCAATGTAAGTAATGATAATGTGATGAAAGTAAGTGGCCTTGGGGAAAGAGTAAAAGCAGAGATTATATGCTATGGCTGTGGCCAAATGGGACATACGGCATGAGAATGCCGGAGAGAATATAAAGGCCAAAGACAGTGGTGTAGTTTGTGTAAAAACTCTAGCCACAGGGACAGTAACTGTAGATGAAAGAAGAAAGACAATGTGAAACAAGCAACTGACGTGGATGATCACACATTTGTCTTAAGAATAAATGAGCATCAAATTCATTAATTAAAACAGAAGGGATTAATGGTGGACCCTGGTGCCAATGGCCACAATAGCAATTAATGACTTGAAAAGTTTAAAATGCTTTTGATGCAACTTCTTCCCAAACTGTGACACAGCACGCTGTGGAATTAGCTGATTTGAACGCAGAACTTGTGGGGCCAAGCATTGCAAAAAGAGAGGTAATGCAGAGGTATGGCTGCTAGACACAGAGGCCGCTTAAAGTAAAGGTGATGATGACCTCGGGCACTGTATATCCTGGACGATGACCACAAAGCATTTTTCTGTTAAGGCAGCAATGTCCAAAGTGCTGGGCCTCTCATCAACTTTTAAACAAGGCCAGGACCAACCTCATCTATAAAATGGGTACCAGGTTTGACATAATTGAGTGTGATAGAACTCTCATTATTTAGACACATGCAATTCAGCACCAGGTTTTGCTATACAATTGGTAGTGATAGGACTCTATTATTTGTGACATATATAAAACGCACCTAGGTTTGGATACATAATTGAGTGTGATAGACTCTATTATTTATACACATATGATGAATAAAACAGCTTAGCGTAGATACATTACTTATGCATCCTCAGAGCTGTCATGACATTCAAGCATGGCATAAAATGCTTGGTCACTGTAATTTCGAAGATGGCTGTCAGAATTAGAAAAAAAGTGGTAAAAGGAATGAAAATTAAAGGTAAAGTTGGAGAGACCTAACCTTCAGATTGTGAAACCTGTACGTTAAGGGAAATTTTGTACAAAGCAGAAAACAGAGAAATCTGTGATGCAAGAGTTAAAAAGCTGTGTTTGAACTTAGTCCATACTGATTTGGCAGGCCCAGAATTGAGCCAGTAGCAAAAGTATGGCTTCTAAGTACAATTTAGTATTTATTGATGATTACCTCGGTGTAACATTTGTCTACTTTCTGAAAGCCAAGAGTGATACATGACAAGGCGACTGAAAAGTTTATTGCAGATTCAGCTCCTTATGGAAGGTAAAGTGTATCAGATCAGATAATGGCACTGAGTTCATGTCAAGAGACTTTCAGTCACTATTGAGTAAAATGTTATAAGACATGAAATGTCCGGGCTTCCTTACTCACCCCATCAGAATGGGACGGGCAGAGAGAAATTGAGAACACTGTTCGAAATGGCAAGGTGTAAGTGTTGATAGAGAGTAATTTCACCTAAAGAGTTGTGGGACATATGCAGTAATGACTGCTGCTGGCCCCACAGATGCTATAACAGGTGTGTGGGGCAGATCCCATTCTTTAATGCTAACAGGAAGAAAACCTGATCTTCAAGGATGAAAGAGAACTTTTGGACCGTGTGTTGCGGTATACAGACAAGATAAAAAGAAGTTAGGACCCAAGATGATGATAAGGGATTCTTTGTCGATATGCGATAAAGACAGCCCATCAGCATCTGGTTTATTATCCTTGACACAGGCTGGGTCCTTAGACACACATTAGTCAAGCTCTTCTTTACTAAGAATGTAGGCTGAATGCCAGATTCAGACAGACCCAGAAGTGGATGGATGAAGATCTTAATACTCAGAAGAAGTGTGTATAAGTTAAGTCAGAATCAAAAGTTGACAAGACACAATAGTGGGTAAGGCAAGATGAGGGAAAGCGCAGGGTACAATACCTACTCTAAAAAGAGAGAGAAAATCACCTGTATACTTGAAAGACTATGAGCCGAAAGTTGAAAATGACAATTATGTGGACAAAGTTAATGTTGACTATTGCTACCGATTAATATGCAAATACAACGCAGAAAGCTTTAAAGAAGCTTAAGTGTCTTCGCTCTAACCTGCTAGAAAAGTGGGTCAAAGCTATGAAGGAGGAACTTAAGTCTTTCAAAGGAAAAATAACACATTTACACTCACCCACACTGCCGGGAAGATAAAATGCAGTGGGGGGTAGGTGGGTTTTCAATGGTAAAAAGACAAATGCAGATAATATAGAGACTTGGTTAAAGCTAGATATGTAGCTAAAGTGCTACAGTCAAGTCGCTGGTATAGATTACAATGAAACATTTGCACCTAACTCAATGGAAAGCATGACATCTGTACAATGGCCTCCAATGCAGATGGCAGCTCTAGTATGATTTAGAATTGCACCAGATGGATGTATTAAATGGTCCCTCATTTACTTCGCTCCTAGACTGTGAGGTGTGGGCATGGAGCAACCTGAAGGTTTCGAAAAGAAATCAAATAACGATGAAAAATTGGTTTGTAAACTGAATAAGTCATTATATGGACTGAAATAATCAGGGCATAACAGGAACAAAATGTTCCATGATTATCTTTGTGAAAATAGTTTTATCCAAAACCCCTCAGACCATTGTAGTATACACTCAGACAAGCTTGAAAAAATGAGAAAACAGTTCTAATTATATGGGTTGATGATCTCATTATAGCAGCTAGTGACAATGAATCACTAACGGATGTAAAGGAAAATGCCTTCAAGCGCTAAATTTAAAATGAAAGATCTGGGGAAAGCTAAGACAGTTTCTGTGGTGCATTGATTTTACCTGTGAAAGAGAAGTGAAGTAAATTCGATGAACCAAAAAGTAGGTACATTATGAAAAAATTCTTGGGCGTAAATTTGATATGTCTCCATTGTAAAGTAAGAAGTACCCCTTCCAAACAAAAAAAAAAAAACAAACTTTGAGTGTGACAGTGAATTTACAGATCCAAGAAAATATCGTGGAGCTTGTGGGTAGTTTGATATATGTTATGGAGAAGCACGTAGACCTGATCTTAGCTGGATTGTAAGTAAACTTCACAATATTTTGTTACAATCCTGGGAGAATCTCATTTTAACACTAGGGCCAAAACGCAGTTAAGATACTTGAAAGGTACATTGACAGAGAGCTGTGTTGGCAAGAGCAAGCGAAGGGAAACTTCTGTAGCTTATAGCATACAGTGATGCAGATTGAGTAACAGATCAAAACGATAGACGAGGTACAACAGGTTAGTTTCTTTAGCCTCAATAGAGACGTGTGGCTCTATTATTTTGTGGAAATCAAAGAAGCAACAAACGTAAGCTTTATCTACATGTGAGGCAGAGTACATGGCACTGGCAGCAAATAACACAATTTGGGGGGGGACTGGCAATCAGGAAAAGGTTTGTATC
>NW_025057078.1:0-7466 GCF_019279795.1 Protopterus annectens | reverse complement strand
TCCCAGGACCCTGGTTGTAAAGGTTTCACCTCCCAAGCTACTGTTTAAACTTAATAATGGTATGGGAATTTGTCAGAGATTTGGGGTGCATGGCTAGGCTTAAAGAGGCCCATGTGGTTGTTAGCCTAGTAAACACCTATGAACCTATTAATGCAGTTTTAATTAGTCTGGACAAGCAACTGCATGATGTAAGGAAAGTACCTGATAGTCTAATGGTTGTAGCCCTAACCAGCCAAGCATTAGTTGCACATGCTCCACACTGACACCCATCAAATTTCACTTTGAGGCAGTAACTGGCACAACTACCACATACCTGCTTAACCAGCCAGCACCATTTCAGTCACATACATTTTACTAGACCATAAGCAATCACAGAAACTAGGCAGTCAGACAGTTATAACCTCCATTGTGCTTGAAAGATACTGAGCAAGACACTGTAGATAGCCATCTACTACAGCAAAACATTTCACAGTATTATCCTTGCAGAAGTGGGGATCTCAGTTTATTGATTGATTGATTGATTGATTGATTGATTGATTGATTGATTGATTGATTGATTTTGACCGTGGTGCCGGGGAACAAACTAACAATATTCAGTAAGCCTTCAGTCCACATTTACTGACAAATTACATTTTTTGACAAGGATGAACCATGATTTTTTCACTTTGAATTTTAATATTTCAATATGAGATATCAGTTTAGCAAAATATCACGAAATACAATGGTAATAATTATGCTTAATAACTGATTGTGTATTTTAGACAGCAATACACATTATAATAAATGTGAGTAGCATGTTGTTTGCTTTCTTATACCACAGAAAGAAATTCATTCAATGTGTTCTCAAATATCAGTATAATCATCTGTGACATAAATTAAAGGAAATTTACAACTTTTTATGTAGCCTGGTTGTCAATAATAAGTTGCAATAAAAGTGTGTATAGTTATTCTCTGTTTCTGCATAGGCATCAGTTGATACAATACATAAACATGATTACAGGGTTTATTTACCCAACCCAGATGCAACATTTCCTTAAAAAGTATTGCAGATTGTTTTTATTTTATTTTAAGACTTTTCCTTATTTTACTCTTTGTTTAATTCTGCAAACTACTCCATCACGTGGTTTCAGACTTCCTGTATCCATGATTTCATATGACTGGTTAGAAACATACTCAAACTCAAATCGTTGCAGCAGTTTAGCCAAAACCACCTTTGCTTCCATCTATGACAAACACAAAAACAAATACCATTATCAATATTAATGTAAAAGAATACTAGTTGACATGAACCAATACAACCAACATAAAAAAATAAAATTCCTTCATGTCAGCCAGCAACTGCTTTAATCTTCTTCTATAAACTTTTGAAAGTTTATTTGAATTTGGTAGAGAACCTTTCAAATGGACTGCTTAATTTCTGATGTTCAGTTTTAAAACTATCCATAACAGAAAAGGTACAACAATATTAATTGTGAGCTTCCAGTAATTCTGAAAGCACAACATAGTTTGATCTAGTAAACAACTGAGCACATTCCCGCAACTCCACTTGATGAACCAGTTAGGGTCCAGTTTGAGGAAAGATATTTCTGAGCACATGCTCCCATAATACACCCTGTATGCATATAAACAATAATTGTAATTCTTTTCATTAAAAGAAAGCCCCCATATAAGGACTTGTCCCCAATCCCTCCAGCAAGAGGTTATAATTCATTGGTCATAGAAACATAGAAAGAATACAAAAAAAACACAAATGCATATTGAAAACACCATCTAACAGTATTTTTAGCAAAACCCCTTTTTGATGAAATCCATTCAGTGAAAGTGCATGACAGAAAATAAATTTGGAAAATTATATGAGACTAAAATGATGATTGTGGCTAGTCCTGCTTTGTTGCCTTTAGCAAATGTCAGTGCCTTCCTGCATCTGCTTAGCTGTAGTCAGGTCCAGACAAACTGCCTGGGTATATGATGGACAGTATTAGGCATCCTTTAGCAAATAGCCAGCATGCTCTAATGGAGTACACATTTCTTTGATTGCTGTTCTCCCCAACTCTTGTTTCTACCAACCATCAACCTTTTTCAAGTCTAGTCCAAATGGCCTGCTCATCACTCTTAATGCTGCACCCTGAAGCAATTCTGGGGTATCTGTCTTTGTAGAGCTGGTACTTCTCATAGTGATTGGTATTGGCAATGATATTCAACGTTTAATCCTACCCCCTGCATTGCTGACATGCATACCACCTAAAAGAGACATACATTACTGTTCTACAGGAAAATGGTACTGCCCTGTATGCAACGTAGTTTGGCATACCGTGCCCTGTAATGCTGCAGCAACATTCCCTGTCTCCGTCTGCAGCCAGTGCAGTAGCAGTGGCAGCAGCAGAGATTAAAATGCCACCGTCATCTTGAAATGGGCAAGCTGATGTTGTCCTCTCATTCTCACCTCACCAATACCCAGGATGCAAGTCAATCTAGGATCTTGCAATGTCATAGCATGAGTCCATCTCTACAGACTAAGGAGCTGGTTATAAGTGCAGTCATTAATGGTCATTATTTACATATGATGTTGTACTTTATAGGTTCACAGGGTTCATGAGATCTTACTAAATTTGCAGCCAATGAGACCCTTGAGAAGGTCACCCACATCAGCCAATATTGGCGGATAAGTAACAGTGTCCTGCATTAGGTAAACGTTTCCTACATATCCTATTTGGGATGTGAGAACCTACTGGTCTAATAGGAAATTGCTTTATGATTTTCAGTAATATGTGGTACACAATATGGTGTATCCTTAGCATGTGATAATTCAGACATGAATTTCCCCTTGAAAATGGATGCTGATGCATCCAATATTACTGTACGTACTGAAGAAATCAGCCAAATACTTGATGAGTTTCTCAGTTACTTCAGATCAATGTCTTTTGAGTTGTTTGCCTAGAATTCTGAAGAAATAAGTCCTGAAAAGCTTTAATGCGAATATAATCAAAAATCTTTTGTTGAGGCATATTATCCATATATACAGTTGGCATTTCAACCTCTTCACATATCTTGGACTTCTGGAATAATATTTCGGAGGTAGCATGGATATGCAGGCTATTTTTGCATTTTCTGATTTTTAGCAAGGCATCAGATTCAGTGGATCATAGGCTGTTGCTAGTGAATATATACAAAGCTGATGTTAATTTCAGTCATGTCCTACAACAAAACAGGAAAAGGAGGATCAGTGTATGGCAACACAGACTGGAAGGGAGACTAAAGGACTATTACTTAGGCCTAGTATATTTAACTTTTTTTTTATCATAAGTGATGCTAAAATGCTGGACTATATGTTGTTTGGTAAATCTGCTGATCACTTCAAGCTGGAAGAATCAATATTAGGTGAAAGAAATGATAAACTGCAAACAGCTTTCGACAATTTGGAATCATAAGAGATAACAAAAGGCCCATCAATGTAAAGAAAGGGGTGTACATCGCCATGTTGAAAAATCATATCTAATGGCAAATGATTGACCACAAATGCTAAATCTCCAGCCAATCAAAAAATATATATTTTTTTCAAGGGGGTGCACCACCCCCTCCCCCTGCTAATTAAATATACTAGCTCCAAGACTGCACTACAGTAGGGAAATAGCAAAATCTTTGATCCCCACTTCACTACAATCTTGCAGAGAAAAAAAAATGTTATGTGCTTTCAGCTGATTTTCAATCACACATGCCATCTTTTTATTTTGTCTGACAAAAGTTATATTTTACCAAAAGAAAGTAACCCAAAGAAAAACAATTTCACGTGAGTAAGGAGTGGCGTGATGTTTTGTGTAGAAGAAATAACAGGCTTAGGGTTGATGGCATTGCTACTAGTCTAATAATACACTGAGTAGTTTTGTGCTACAGCTAAAAGGCACCTTGATTTTTTTTAACAAGATTTGCCAAAAATGCTTGCTTCAGTACTTCCAATGTGTACATCACTTATAAGTCTAAGAATAGAACTTACAATATGATAAACTGTTTGCAGCCCAACATGCTTACAGTCTGCTTTTTCAGTAGGCCAGCTGCTTTCAATGTCAAATCATGTTACAACGGGGTCTGCAAATTTGCCCTTACCCCAGTGTTGTGTGGTCTCGGAGTCGGTATATATAATTAGCAGGAGTTTTTTTTCTTTTTCAGTCATTTCAGATTTGATCTAAAAGGATCACACATTTTGTATGGGGCTCTTTTGAGCATTTGATCAATGAGACATTTGATAAATTACAGTGAGGGAGTACAGAGGTGTGCAACCATGATGTTGACAGCTTTTGAGGAATATTACAACCAGTAAATATAAAAAAAATGGATTTCAATTCTATAAGTTACAGTAGATCATGGGAAAATATAATTACAACAGAGTTTCATAAGCACTATATAAATGTCGAGAATTTCTCAAAATGTACAAATTTTTGTCTATATTTTTGACCTGTTCTTGTTATGGTTTGTTGACAAATCACTGAAGATTGATGTCAGTACATAATGCCAGACATTTGAGTTTTAGATCTCATGTCTTTCAAAAAAATGCATGCCAGTGCAAAAATGTGTAATTCTAGTAACATTGTAAGTTTATAAAAGCAATATTTAAAATATGTTCCTGATTTTGGTCCTTTGTCTCCCCGTTATTTTTGGTTTTGTTAGGATCTCTTGTTCTAAGATGTTGAGAAGTATGTATCAGATTTCAAAGGGCAACAGAACCAAGTAATATATGAGTAATAAAGAAGAACTTAAAAATTGTCAAACCCCAAATTTGAATAGGTTTTCAGCACTGGTTACAAGTGAGAACATTTCAGGTTTTATCAGGTTGTTGGAATGTTGTGGCTGACAGGGTACCCGAGATCTGGTAAAGGCTAACAACAAAGAGTACAATGTAGTCTCTTCTTTAGTACTTGGATGTATTTAATTAAATATAAGCCACAACCTTTTTAGCAAATGGATACCTTGGTTGTAGATGTCAGGCCACCAGCTCTCTGCCCAAGTAAAGTAAACCCTACAAGTAAGGATATCATATAGCAACGAAGGCCACCTCATTTTAAAATGGAAGCTTGCATTAGAATGGTTCTTTGCTGAATTCAATTGCACATAAATGTGCAAGCATGTGTGTGTGCGTGTGTGCGTGTGTGCGTGTGTGTGTGTGTGTGTGTGTGTGTGTGTGTGTGTGCGTGCGCGCGTGTGCTATTTTCCTTAATCTCTCCCTCCCTACAATATGTTTTGGTTAAAAAGAATGTTTAATAAAGCACAGTATAAAATGCATTTATTTTATTTGCCAGACATCCACCCAGTACTACCCTACTGTTTAACTGCCTTATGCATAGACACTGTGCCACATTGAAGTTTCCCATTCATATACAAACACTTGCACCATACTTTGAATTCATCATAGTTACACAGCTTTGAAATTACAGGCATCACTGCACAAACAAATATCAATATTAGAAAATTATTGTATGTTTTACCTGTGCGAACACAAGACCAATACATGAACGTGGGCCCAGTGAAAAAGGAAAGTAACAATAATATGGCCTGTAAGACAGAAATGTTAATTATTAGAAAAGGAAGTAGTGCAAAACTATTTAAATTATTGCTGATCTATATTCATGAGAAGGGATCCATATGTTTATACCCTCTCAAGCCAGCAGCACTTATAATAATAGACAGCAATCCATCCATCCACAACCCTTTTTTTCCTGTTTTTTGCATATGGGGTCAGGGTGGCAATCATCTAGAGCCAAGGGTTACAACACCAGGTGGCTAGCCCTGCTGTTGTAGTTCTTCCACACCACACACATGCATATTCACACCAATGGCCAATTTAGAGTGTCTAGTCCACCTACTGCATGTCTTTGGAATGGGTACAAAAACTGAAGTAGTCAGAGGAATCCCACAGAAACAAAGAGAAGACATGCAGATTCCACACAGAAGGCACCAAAGCTGGGAATCGAACTGGGGAAACTTCTTGCTGTAAGTTGACAGCACTATCTGCTGTGCCACTTTGCTGCCCTAACACAGACAGCAGTATTTAGCAAAAAGTGCAATCCTCCATCATCAGATTAGACACAGAAGTGTGCAGCAAAAATACACAGCAAAGTATAAAAACACTATGCAGACATGGTGGACAACAACTAGTGTAGAGAATGCTAGCAGAGCCTACAGGGGAATGTACTATAATGGTGATGATGGACATATAACCGACAACAATAAACACTGCATAAAGACAAACTGGGGAGAATGGCTGAGTCAGCACTTCAAGGCTGACATGATAACAAAATGCAAGCATGAGAAATACTCATCATGACAAGCACATATGAGACTCAAAAACAATTTATTTTTATTCATTTTTCTCTCTCTGTTGCTTGTCAGCAATCAGCCTTCCCATCATGCAACTAACCAATCTCTTCCCCATTTACAACAGCGGGTCACAAGAAGCCATCATCCAAGTAATCATAGAGGTTCTGCTTATGGCATTAAACCCTTCCCCAGTGAACCACTTATGATCCCTGATGCAAGGATCTACTATGTTTTCCACCTTGGAAGTGCGCATTCTTCTCATAGCCCCATAAAGAGTACCATATAGGCACAGCAAAGTAGAACTAAAAGGATGCTCCTGGCCCATACATCACATGCCATACACTTTCTGCTAAAATAGGTGCTGGCACTGCAATAAACAGGACCACTTATTTTATTCCAAAATGCGCAGGTATCTGTCAGTCGCTCTCACCTTCTCCTGTTGGCTTCTCTAGCACAGTGACTGCTAGCTGTTCTTAAATTATCTGGATCAGAGTCAGGGCTTCATCCATCTCTGCCAGGGAACTAGGCACTCCACTGCATTTCACCTGTTTCTGCATACCATGCTATTCTTCCTGCAGGACTCCTTAGGACATTCACTCTACCTGCTGCTTGATTTCTCTCTCTCTCTCTCTTTGCCACCTGTAGTAGTGCTGTTCCATTTAATGTCAACTGGGGAAACACTGCCAGCATTCTGGTCAAACTATCATTTATACTTCTAATCATGCTAATTAGATATCATAAAATAGCAAACATATTTTGCTTGAATTTCATGTCCTTTTTAATATTTTCACAACATTTAAAGTAGAAAAAATGCAGCTATAATGAATAAAGCACACTAGTATAATATTTTCAGATTTGTAATTATGGTGAGACTGCATCCTTGTCCACTTTCAGGTATTTGGTCAGTTATGTCTCCTTACAGTTTATATTCTGAGAAGGAAAAGAAACATAGCTCTGCACCACCAGTCCTTACCTTTTGCTGTCCCATAGTCCCTCCCTTGCATTCACTTTTAAACAACAGAAATGCCATGTGATATATATATATATATATGGGTCTACTGTATTTGGTCAAATTACATTTGGTCGAAAATGATTTCAGGCACACTCACTGAAAGCTCATTTGACTGAAAGCTCATTTGGTCGAAAATGTAATTTAG
>NW_025057077.1:0-5871 GCF_019279795.1 Protopterus annectens | reverse complement strand
AAAAAAGGGTTAAATCCCCAAAACCCCACTAGGAAAAAAGGGGCCCATGGAGCCGGGGCCCCAAAATCTTGCCCTAGGTAAGATTTGATTTTCCCGGGGGCCCCCATTTTCATCAATGTTTTGGGTCATGTTTTAAAATTTCCTTTTTCCTTTTAAAAATTTTAGACCCCAATAATGATAGGGACACAAAGTACAACTACCAAAAAACATGTTTAAAAAGTACTTCTCCTGTAAAAGCTAGTCTCCTTAATGTTTTTTTGTCAAATTATTGATGCTGTCCTAGATTTGCAAAATTTTTTCTGTACTGCCTAAGAAAACATCCTCAGAAGGCATAAATAATTAAAATTTCTTTCTACAGGCTCACAATGAAATCAGGATGAGGCACAAATTATGGAAAGCTAGGAAGGGCTGCAAAGGCACATCCACAGGCAAGGACCAATAAGCCTATTTTTATACAGATGAAGAAAACACATTCAAGGCAAAAATACTACCATCAGCCAGAATACAATGTAAGGGAAAAGGGGGCGACTATTTTGCAACCAACAATTCCCTAGAGGTTGCTGTCCAGCACTGTAATGAAAATCAGGCACTTGGACCATGACAAATTAAACAGTTATCATCCAGTGATGGTACATCACTAAGTCAAGAAAGTACAGTTTTGTACCTACCATAAATGTAGATGTTCGAAGATCCACATTGCTGCAGTCCTTACACTTGGGTAGTCCGCTGTCCTCGGCCCGAATAAAAGTATTGGCGGGTAAAGGCCCTTGACTGACATCAGGACCCAGGGAAAAATCGCATGACCGACGCCATATCCTCAGTCTTTTCTTGCCCCAGATGTCAGAAGACCCTAAAAGAAAGGTCAAAACCAAAAGACAACCAAAACAACCAACCCCCTTGACTAAATATGTACAATATATACAATATAAATTACAACCCAACCACACAACCGCCTCTAACTACAGAGGGAAGGAGGGAGGTTGGGCTGCAGCAATGTGGATCTTAACATCTACATTTATGGTAGGTACAAAACTGTACTATGTTCTTCATCTCACATTGCTGCAGTCCTTACACTTGGGTAGAATCCCAAAGCAGAGGGGGGAAAAGGGTGGCAAACTTTAAAAAGCAGGAGCTGCCAAAATGCCCTGAAAAGCAGTGGCAAAACCAGCCCTAGATTTAGAGTAAAGAGGAAGGTGTAATGCTTAGAGAAAGTATGCACTGAACTCCAAGTAGCTGCCTCCAAAATATCTTTAGTTGCCACCCCCCAAAAAACTTGAAGTGGCAGTAGCCCTAGTGGAATGAGGCCTAATCCCAGCTGGAATCTCCTTCCATGATGGGAATAACAGAAAGCAATCAAAACCCAATCCACTTAGAAATAGTTTGTTTTGACACAGGCTTGCCCTGAGAACTCAAAGCAAAAGAAACAAATAACTGCTGAGACTGCCTGAACCCTTTAGTTCTGCTCAAATAATATCGCAACTGCCTGTGTAACCCAAAGTGTGCAAAATCTTTTCCCTTTTTTTTGGGGGGTTTGCATAAAAAGTAGGCAAATGAATAGTTTGGTTTAAAGCCACACTAGAAACCACTTTAGGCATAAAGGAAGGATTAGTAAAAAAGATACCCTATCCTTATGGAAAATTAAGAAAGGCTCAACTGCCATAAGGGCCTGAATTCAGAAACCCTTCTTGCAGAGGTAATGGCCAACAAAAAGCAGTCTTCCATGATAAATATTTCAACTCAGCAGTAGCTGCAGGCTAAAAAGGTTGTAGAGTGAGTTTCTCCAACACAAAATTGAGATCCCAAGCAGGAGTAGGAGCCGGGGGTCTTATATTCTTTCCCCCTCTAAGAAATTGCTTAAACAAAGGATGAGAAAACAATGGTGGGTCACAGTCATAGTGAGCAGAAATTGCTGCAGCATGAACTTAATAGAAGAGAAGGACAAACCTTTGTCCAGTAACTCAGTAAGATATTGAAGAGCCACACTTAAATTAGGCTAGAAACATCAAACCCTTTGCTGCACTCCAAAATAAAAATCTCTTCCATTTATCTGCGTCCCTTTCCTTGTACTAGGCCTTCTGGCCTCCAAAATAACATTCAAAACTTGCTGTGGAAGTTGAGCCCCTCCGGGGTTTTAAAACAGAATATGCCAGGCTGTTAGGTGAAGAGAGTGAAGTTTGACAGGTAAATGACTGTCCTCCTGAGAAAAAGGGGTGTGGAATCAAGGCAAAGGCCATGGAGGCTCCTGTACCAGACTTCTCAGTAATGGGTACCAGTGCTGTCGAGGCCAATCTGGAGCTATTAAAATCATCCTTGGCTTGTCCTGTCTGACCTTAAAAGTACCTTTGGGAGGAGAGGCAGAGGTGGAAAGGCATACACATGAAGATTGCTCCAATTTAAAGAAAGAGCATCCACTTTCCAAGCTGTGGGATGAAACCTTTTGTGCAAAACTTTGGCAGCTGGTGGTTTAGTGGAGAAGCGAACAGATCTATGTCTGGAGTTCCCCATGACACTGTCAATTTCTGAAATACATGAGGATCCAATTTCCACCGTGGGGATCCATATTTTTCTGCTCAACACATCTGCTAAGGAGTTCTGTGCTCCCCGGAGAAACCTTGCCTGAAGATTTAGCTGTAAACTGAGAGCAGTCTCCCACAAAATCATTGCTTGCCTGCATAGAGGATAAGAATGTGTTCCCCTTGCTTGTTGATGTACCACATGACAGTTGTGTTGTCTGTTAGAATCAACACCTGCCCTGGAAGAAGTAAATCCTTGAAAGCTATTAATGCAAATTTGGGCTGCTAACATCTCCTTCAAGTTGATATGTAGATGTTGAGTCTGGCAGGCCACTGTCTTGTATCCACTTTCCATTTAGATGAGCTCCCCAAGCTTTGTCTGAGGCATCTGTTGTTAGAATCTGACTCGCCTCTGGCCGGGTCACAGAGAGTCCCTTGTTTAGGTGACATTCCTGAGCCCACCACAAAAAATTTCCCTTTTTAATGCAAGGTATTTTTTTAATGACAGTGTCCAAATCTTTGGGAGTGCTGTGTCCATACATTTTTTAGATACCATTGTAGCTTCCTCATATGCAGTTTGGCATTGCGAAGCACCAGAATACAAGATGCCATGAACCCAAGGCTTGAAGGACTGTCCTTGCAGTCAGCCGGACTGATGAGACAATTGATGGAAGTAAAGGAAAGATTCTTTTGTTTGTCCGGGGTCAAAAGGCCATCTGGGATGCTGTATTCAGTCTCACACCCAGAAAGCACATGTCCTGAGAGGGTACTAGACTGGACTTTATTTCGTTCACAGAATACCCCAGGCATCTTAGCACTGCTATCACATTTAAATGATGAAGAAGTTCGCCCTTTTCCTTGAGCCAGAATCAGGCAATCGTCCAAATAAGGATAGATCTGTATTCCTTTAGCCTGAAGAAAGCTATCACTGGAGCCAGAACCTTGTGAACACTCGGGGCCCAGTAGATAAGCCAAAGGGCAATGCAGAGAACTGATAATGAGAAGTCCCACCCCAAAAAGCAGATACTTCCTGCAACTTAGCCTGATAGGAACATGAAGGTAAGCCTCCTTGAGATCCAAGTTACCATCCAGTGATCTTTGCCCAGCAGAGGTAAAAGCTGTTGTAACGCAACATTTTGAACTTGGGAATGTCCAGATAAGTGTTGAGGATAGATAAATCCAAAATTGGTCTCCACGTGTTCCCTTCTTTGGTACTAGGAACAGGCGAGAATAAAATCCTAGGCCCACTTCTGGCAGGGGGACCGTGGGCCCCTTTTTGGGAAGAACAGAGAAATTTGTTTGTGAGCCTCTATTCTTTGCTGAGGAGGAAGTCTGGCATGCCTTTGAAAGGAGGCAAGGTATGGAAATAAAACCTGTAACCGGGTGTATGATATCCAATACCCATCTGTCTTGGGTAATTAAACTCCAATTTTCTTGAAAAGTGCCAACCTTCCTCCCAAAGGTGCTGCCAGCGGGAAAGGCTCTGGCAGCTGAAAAGGTAGGTCATTGGGTCTGTTTACGAAAGGACTGACCCCTGCCCTCACCAAGACTGTGCAGGTGAACTCCCTGTTCTAGGCCTGAAAGAGCCCTGAGCTCTGCCCCTACCCGCCTAGACTACCCCTAGACTGGGAATCATAAGAAGGATACGCCCACCCCTTAGTAGGCCAATTTCTACTAAATTTTGGAGGCTGAACCTGCAAAAATCTTTAACAGTCTGCATAGACTTAGCCTTGTCTTCCATTTTCTTTAAGACTGCCTCAACAGGTGAACCAAACAACACATCAGATTGTAAAGGAGCATCAAAATCCTTGTCTTAACATGGTCAGATAAATTCTGACCCCTCAGCCGGGCGGCCTGCGAAGAACTGACCCAGTGGCAGCCACCCTAGAGGGCCTGTACAGCATCAAAACCACATTGCAAAGAATGCTTACCCACCTGTTCAGAAACATGTACCAAATCTTGTAACTCTTTACACTCAATACCTTCCAGAGCCACCTTAGACTTCAATTGAGAAAGGAGATATTTTTGGGTATTTCAACATGTGAAACTGGCAATTCAAAGCCCTCATAGCTGGGTGGAAGAAGTATAGACTTTTTTTCCCCCATCTATCCAAAGCCCTGGCCTTTGTATCTGGAGGAACCGGATTTTTTACAACAGAAGACTTAACCAGCTTAGGCCCCTGACTAACAGTTTCTGGGTCTGCCCTAGGACTCTTAAAAGATACTTATGAGCTTCAGGCACCCTTAATACCTATCCGGTTTAACAGGAGCAGGAGGCAAAGAATCAGGTTTAAAGAGAAGCCTCTGCAAACACATCTTCCACATCATCCAGAACAGGGGGTATGCCCAAGGGCCTAGGTTGGGGAAAAAACAAAATTCCCTTTGCCTTTTCCTGGAATCAGAGAAGTCCTGACCTTCCCACTTAAAATGCTCCCTCATGGAATGAAGAGTCTCTGAAAAGAAAAATCCTCAGGAGGAGAAGCAGAAGGAGTAAAACATCCACATCAGAATCAGAATAAGGAGAATACTCCTGCAAATCTTCAGCCGAAGACTCAGAAACATCCGAAGCCTGCTCAAAACCCCCCAACTCAGGTTCCACCCTAGGCCTCTTGTCAGGAGGGGGCAAAGAACCTCTAATCAAAGTAATCAAATCTTCTGCCATTTTAAGCATATGCTTCTTGGGCACAGTTCCTGAAGAACTAGGAGTGACACCAACTGAAGCTAAACCTGGCCTGCCTCTGGGAGAAGCCTTGGAAACAGAAGGAGAGGGCCTAACCACCCTAGGAAGGGAGGGGAGTACAGTAGCCTGAGAAGCCCCTTCAGCCTGACCTGCCTCCTGAGAGGCCACATCCTGCAATAAAGTCTCTCCCTGGGACTCCAGAGAAACCTCCGGGAAACCCCCGGTCCACCGACACCTCAAAAGAACCGGCGTCCCGGGGTGATTTTTGCCTGGGCAGCTGCTTTTCCTTGCGCTTCTTAAAAAAGCGGGGCCGGAGCATCCGCGGCATATTATAAGCACCGCTTCCCCAAAACCAACCTGGCACAATCTAACCTTCTTAATAGTGCGTTTTTAATCTAGCACAAAAGCGACACCCAACAACGCCCTGCTCAGGCCCAAACAAGGAATACACAAAGTATGATAATCTCTATGGGGATCTGTTTCCCACAAGAAATACAGTTATTCACTTTTTCTGACATCCGTAAACCACTGAGGCAAGAAAAACTAAAATATTCCCCAACGGGTACTTAGCCAACTTTGACGGTCTGAAACTCCAAATTTGAAAATTTCAGAACGCCAACGGGCAAAGCTGCCCCTTCCCCCCGGGGGGGAAAAACCCCGGACCAATGGCCCCCCGGGG
>NW_025057076.1:0-6413 GCF_019279795.1 Protopterus annectens | reverse complement strand
TTTCGAGGTCCAGGTAGGCTGTGTGGACCACCTTCCCCTCGTCAATGGCCTTGGTGACTGTTTCAAAGAAATCGACCAGGTTTAAGAGGCAGGATCTGCCCTTAACAAAGCCAAACTGGGTAGGATCCAGTGTCTGTAGGTCCCCAATATCTTTATTTATGAGGTCCATGATGATCCTTTCCATAGCTTTGCAGACCAAGCTAGTCAGGCTTATGGGGCAATAGTTTCCAGGATCCGTTGAGGCACCACCTTTGTGGAGAGGGACCACTGTTGCTGTATGCCACTCTTTGGGTACATATCCTGTAGTAAGGCTAAGATTGAACAGTAGTTTTATGTTTGGGTTTAGCTCTTCTTGGAGTTCATGTAGGACGCAGCCCGGGACACCATCTGGTCCCATTGATGCTGTGTTTTTTGCTTTGGAGAGGGCGGCTCTTACCTGAGCATCTGAGATGTCAGGGGGGCAGCACTCTGTTGGGATAGATATTTGCCCTTTTGGTGGGGAGAGGGGGGAGAAGTTTGCACTGAACCTGTCAGCTAGGATGTTGGCAATGTCTGTGGGCTCGGTGTATTTTTTGTCATTTTGGACTAATTCTGAGCATATCTGGGAATTCCCACCCAGGTTCCTAACATAACTAAAGAAAGCCTTGTGATTATCCTTAGTGTCCTGTGCAATTTTTCTCTCGAAGCTGGCCTTAGACGATTTTATGAGTGCCCGTAGTTTTTTGCTAATACTGATCAGAGATGCCTTCCCTTTTGGCATTTTGCTCTATCATGTAGTACCTTTCCCCTTCTATTGTATGGTTTGTTTTATGGCGGGGTCCACCAGACAGGGGCCGTCTGCCTTTGGAGGGATTGGGTCTTGGTTTTATTTGGGATTGCACTTGGTGCATGCATTCCTGTAGAAGGTGTTCATAAGATACATTTATAAAAAGTTCTGCGGTCTGGGCGTATTTTCCACAGGCCGGGGGGCTTTGAAGTTCATACTCGGTTTTTGAGGCATGTAATTGCTTTAGAAGTTTTTCACTGTAATAGTTTTCAGGCAGGGGTGGGAGTGGGGATATTGAATATCAGTGAAGGATTAGTTTATGGTCTGCAGTCTTACCAGTGAGGGATACACTTCTGGTCTGGAGCATAGTGTCCCCATGTTGGTGATGATCAGGGGGCAGCTATGTTTTCGCTCTTGTGGTGAGTGGTAACAAGTTGTTCCATAGCATTTGAGTTTATAAATTCACCACAGGAACCTTTGGGCTAGGGTGTTGGGCTAGGAAGTAATGCTCCCAGGTCTATGTTTGGGTAGTTGAAGTGGCCCAATATAATGGTGTTTGGAGGAACCTTCATATTTTTCCAGCTTATTCTCCAAAGGAAGGCAAAGTGGGGTTCCTATGTTTGGGAGGTTGGTCTGTAGCGGAGGCTGATAAACTGGAAGGCAGTTTTACCCACAGTTGGTGCATGGATAGTCTCTGATGCTTAGTGCTGTGCCACCAACCTGGAGGTGTGGGTATCATCTTTGTGGAATATTGATACTTCCCATCTCTTTTGTGGATTTGGTCCAAGTTTTGGGGCCAAAAGCGTGTATGAGGTATAGCCTGGCTGGGTGCTGGGGTACTTTGGGAGCCTTGAACCAGGTTTCTGTTACTGCACAGATGTCGATGTTCTCCATGCTAAGGAGAGTTTGATGCGTGCATCTTGAGAGTTTAGACTTCACGAAGCGTTGAGTAGCATTACTCTTAGTTTCTTATCCTTGTGGTACCTATGGAGTTGGGTTTGTCTTTTGAGCCTTGCCTAAAAGGCACTATGGGGAGTAGCAAGAGCGCTGCCAATATCCAGCCAGGGGTGACAGGTGCAAGCCGTCCCCTAGCGAGCATCGTGGCTTGTCGAGCATGTCATCCCAGGCTGACAGGCATTGGATCCCCTTTGAACCAGCACCAACATAAGCCAATTGTTGAAGTGATCATCTTGTCTTCATACTGTATTCTTGGTGAGGGTAAGATGCTACTCAAGGTCAGGGTCATACCCGTGGGCTACATGCTCAGAAGCTCCTCTATGTCTCTCTTTTCATGTAGTCAGGGAGATGCGTCTCAAGTCATTCACCAGCATGGACAGCTGAGTCATATTTATGCTTGCCTTGGACTGGCCTGTGAGTGCTTGTGTTATGTGGGGATCCTGGTACTTGACCTTGACAGCTCACCGTGACCTTCTCCTTGTTCAGCCTGGTGAGCAGTGTTAGCAACTCATGGCATCACTGATATAGGCTATGTGAAGTCGGTACAGCCACAAC
Source organism: Protopterus annectens (assembly GCF_019279795.1). Taxonomy (NCBI): domain Eukaryota; kingdom Metazoa; phylum Chordata; order Ceratodontiformes; family Protopteridae; genus Protopterus; species Protopterus annectens. Next base: position 4,135 of record NW_025057076.1, on the reverse strand, counting down.
CACGACACCATGTGAGGAAAGGGAACCTCAGGAGAAGTTACTTCTTTCTCTGTGATTAAGTTTAAATGAGGAATGTGTGTGTGTGTGTGTGTGTGTGTGTGTGTGTGTGTGTGTGTGTGTGTGTGTGTGTGTGTGTGTGTGTGTGTGTGTGTGTGTGTGTGTGTGTGTGCGTGTGTGTGTGTGTTTGAGAGACAGTCACAGTATGCATGTGTTGTTTAATAACATAATGGAACCCTATGTATTATGTGTGTGTGTATGGGTGTGTATATGTGCATGCGAGCTATATGCATGTATCCATATCTCTAAATTCTCCCTGATTTTGCCTCATATTTTAGCCTGTTTCTTATGAATTGTGACATTTCCTAGTAAATCATTAAGTACTGTACTCATAAATAATGAAAAACACTTGAGTTTTAGGATTCATATTCTTTAGAGAATGCATACTGAAGCAAAATCTGTTATTCTAGCAACTAAGGATATAACAAATAACATTATTTAGAATCTGTCCCCATTTTGGGCCTTTATTCCCATTATTTTTTGGCTTTGCTTCTGATTCTTGAACTAAGAGGCTGAAAGCTGTGACAACAATCCATACATTTTGGGACTCATTGAACTAAGCAGATTAGAAACCTAAATAGCACCCCTAATGTGATTCAAGTATGATGAATGGTACATCATTGACTACTTTTCTATTTTTTTATACTACATATTAGCCAAAGAGGTTTTTGTAGACATACAGAATTTGCAATTATAGCTAAATTAACTCTACTGCCTGTAAATAGCAGCTTGCAATGTTAAGAGATTTCTCTATGGAAGTTCAGTTGTCGAGTTGCTGTGTATATACGAGTACATTTACTGAAAATGATTGTTCAAAATATTGAATTTACAAAAAAATGCCTAAAACATCTCGACCAAATAAACAGTAAATCTCACACAATCAATTAATAAATAAATAAAAACACCCCCATGTCCCTGCTAAGTAAATATACCAATTTTGAAATCCCGCAACATTGGGAAAAGAGAAAAACTCCCTTTCCCCACTACTGTCCAATGGCAGACTTTGACACAGAACACCCAGAAGTCCGTTCAATCAAAAGGAATACAACATAAAAAGACAAACTGCTTTAAGATGCAAAGAATGGCTGAATAAACCAACAATACCGATATATGAAAACAATACATATCCACAGTCAGACAACATCAATAAGAAGAGTGAGGAGAGCTTTATCACCCAATATGGAGTGATGCTGGATTTGTGTGTGCTGATAAATGTTAGCAATCCTGAACTTTAACACAAAGGTATTCATGGATACTTGCACCACCTACTTGAAGCTAATTCTGTGCACTGTATGGTGGCAACATGATGAGGGTTGCTACAATATAATAAACATGCAAGAATACAATTTTCCATGAAGCCTTTTACCTTCACTGTGTGGAAATACAGTTTTTTGTTTCTTGTTTATCAACAGTTATACTGCAGATTATAATCCCACATAAAGCATGTATACTGATCTTATCAAAGCTGTTAGCACTTCACATGTTGTTTTTATGTTTGGCTGCTATCTGTAGATCTCAGTATGCAGATACAGCAATCCCAATTGTGGCCACAAATAGATTTGTGTGCTTTTTTCTGAATGTCAGGGAGCCATGTGCTCAATTGTAGTTGGAAATTATTTTTCTAACACAATCAGGCTTTAGAGACCATTTTGTAAATAGTTGCTAGCCAAATTATTATTGATGCATGCTTTTGAAATCTAGTAGCTACCAGCCAAAGGCATGTTGTTGCCTGTTTTGGTCCTGAATGAGTGGACCATTCTTCCCTGAAATCTTTTCAACAAGTCTGGGCTTGCCTATATCACCTGGCTGAATGAATGAGGCACCAGTAACCACCAGTTCGGTATACTGCTGTCTGCTGCCTTTGACGTTTTTGGCATAGCTGATATATATATGTATATGTGCATCACACACACACTTTATATATATATATATATATATATATATATATATATATATATATATATATATGTATATGTACATGCATACACACATATAATAATAGTTATAAATTAACATTTATGCATATACCAGTAACACCATGCACCAGTGCAGCAAAAGTGAAATAATAAATAATAGTAACTGAGAAACAAAACATAGCAAGGGGATGTAGCTCAGTGGTAGAGCGCATGCTTTGCATGTATGAGGCCCCGGGTTCAATCCCCGGCATCTCCACTTTTGTCATTCTACAGGGATCCAATAGGTGTCAGCACTCAACAGTCTAGCTTACTTCAATACGGATAACTTAAACCTGTCATTCGAACGATTCTGCATACTAGCAAAAATCTTTGTCACCCATCTAGTGACTTGTTTTAGGCAGAATCCACTCGAAGGATATTTCAAGGTAACTAACATATTACTCCCAAAATCTCATATGGTTGCTATTCTTAATATTAGAAGTCTAAACAATACATTGCCTGACCTTGAGATGAAGCACTCCTACATTTGGAAAATATACATTTATTTTATTTTGCTTTTTTACCAGGTTTGTCCTACTGGATTTATTCAAAAACCCCTTTTCAGTGTGGCCCGGGGAGAAAAGTTCCAACATATTACAAACATTTTTTTAAACAGACATTCTGTAATACACATGAACAAACATTAAATAATATACATTAACATTACATAATATACATTAACAATAATGCATGCATTCATAATTATATTACATTCATGTGAAAGCAGAGATAACTATTACAATGTAAAAGATACTTATGCATTAGTAGATGATGAACATTGTGCATCTGAATAGGTAGGTTTCTCAGACACATAACAGATTCAAAGAAATGGAGGTGAGGGAAGGAACTCGGTAGAGCAGAAAATGTTAATATTGTATTTAAGAGGTTGGGTATAAAGCAAGCGTAGAGACAATTTTACATGCATGCACGCACGCACACACACACACACACACACACACACACACACACACACACACACACACACACACACACACACACACACACACTCACACACACACATATCTATCTATATATACATATATATATATATATATATATATATATATATATATATATATATGGGTTACCCTTAGTATGTCGAAAGGCCACTACATGAAAATTTTCCACTTCACCCGACACGGCAGAACATTTGATTAATGAAGAGCCGAAGTTTCCTGCCATGAAGTTACCCGTTTGGCCATCCACCTGAACTTTGCCCGGTACCCCCATAGTAGTGCATTCCCGGAGTTGGAATATTAAGTTAGGGGGAGGGGGGCGAATCCCCCCACATCTGTGTAGTCGGTTTAATGGCAGTTTTTCAGTTCTGGATGGCCAAACGGTAACTTCAATGGGTCACCTGTGATGACACTAATTTTGTTTGCTTTACTTGTTCTATCAAAGTGTTGGCAGACACAATAGTAATTTACTATTTGCTTTTGTTAGAGATATAAGCCAAAACCAAGTGGCTTGGCGCTGGAAGCGGGCAAAGAAGCTGTGCAGTCCAAACTGGAAATAGATCAAAAACAGGCAGAAAAATAGTATAGTCAGGTTAAGCGCATTAAGGCGTCTTTATTTTTTCCTGATGCGTTTTCGTCTTCGTTAACCAAGTGACTTCATCAGATACATAGTAAATTAAGCCAATCACACTTTTATACGCTTCGTGGTATAATTACTTACTACATTAATCATTTTAATAGAAATAAGTTTAAAACCAGCAATGTGTTCCTTTGTGTAGTTCAAACTCATGAATAATTCATCTCACCCTAGCGTATTAACATTTCCTTAAACAAAATTCCATTTCATAAAAATCGGTAAAGTTCTCTAAAATGTGTGCGAAATAATTACAGTCCCTAGGTTAAAGTTGTGCTCAGTGTTCTTAATATTACAATAAATAAAATCTTTATTAAAATTCATGTTATGGTAAGAATTTTTTGTTGTGAAGTGTGAACTGTAAAATCCATTTTAATACCTTGAAAGTTAAAATAAAATTGAAAAATACATTGTTTTGTCATATAATTTTATGTGTATACAAAGCCGAAAATAGGATATTTGAACTCACTGTAGTGAATGCTTCTATTGTGTTATGTAAGTAGGTTATATGTGTTTTAAATAACAATTAATAT
>NW_025057075.1:5000-7488 GCF_019279795.1 Protopterus annectens | reverse complement strand
TAACAGGAAAGAAAGATCTCTGTTGCTTTTTACAAAGTGTCTCGCAATGTTAAAGGAGTTTAACATAGTGAGACAGCTTTAAAAAAGCAATGGCAAATCTCCATTGCTTTTTCTAAAGCCGTCTTGCTATGTTAAACCCATTTAACATAGTGAGACAGCTTTAAAAAAAGCAACGCAGAAAGGAAGATCGCTGTTACTTTTTTTAAAGCTATATCGCTATGTTAAACTCTTTTAACATAGCAAGACAGTGTCTAAACAGCAACAGAGATCTTGCGTTCTTCATTGCTGTAAAAAAAGACTTATACTAATGGAAAAAGTCTGGGTGACCGGACCTTTTTCCATTAGTATAAGTATGATTTTACAACATGCATGCTGACCAATCAGCATGCACGTTTTGGGATATTAATGATGGGTCTTTGTATAATATAGCAATAACCCATGCCTGGGTGTGGGTAATGCTGGATTTATACACGGTTGGTGTGGTTTGATCACGAGGGTGAAGCCCAAGTGGCCAAACAAAGACAACCGTGTGTAAATCCAGTATTACCCACACCCAGAAGTGGGTTATTGCTATTATAAAATGACATTATTTAAGAAAAAAAAAATACTTTTCTTAAATAATGGCATTGTATAATGCCTCCTTGTTGCCCTTTCGCAGCTGTCTGGTATTCCTAGGCAGTTCTGATGTACTGTGTATGCGTATGCTTACACAGTACATCAGAGCTGTGGATGGAAGTAACGGAGAAAGCAAGATCTCCGTTGCTTTTCACAAAGTGTCTCGCTATGTTAAAGGAGTTTAACACAGCGAGACAGCTTTAAAAAAAGCAACAAAGAATCTCAGTTGCTTTTTTTTAAAGCTGTCTTGCTATGTTAAATCCATTTAACATAGCGAAACAGCTTTAAAAAAAGCAACGGAGAAAGGAAGATCTCCGTTACTTTTTTAAAAGCTGTCTCGCTATGTTAAACTCCTTTAATAAAGCAAGACAGTGTCTAAACAGCAACGGAGAGCTTGCGTTCTCCACTGCTGTAAAAAAAGACTTACACTAATGGAAAAAGTCTGGATGACCGGACCTTTTTACATTAGCATAAGTCTGATTTGCAACATGCATGCTGACCAATCAACATGCAAGTTTTGGAATATTAATGGGGGGGGTCGTTGTATAATATAGCAATAACCCACTCCTGGGTGTGGGTAATGCTGGATTTACCCATGGTTGGTGCGGTTTGGTCACGAGGGTGAAGCCCGAGTGGCCATACAAAGACAACCGTGGGTAAATCCAGCATTACCACACCAGAAGTGGTTATTGTATATTAATGACATTATTTAAGAAAAAAAATAATTACTTTTCTTAAATAATGGCATTGTATAATGCCTCCTTGCTGTCCTTCTGCAGCTGTCTGGTATTCCTAGGCAGTTCTGATGTACTGCGCATGTGTATGCTTACGCAGTACATCAGAGCTGTGGGTGGAAGCAACGGAGAAAGAAAGATCTCCGTTGCTTTTTACAAAGTGTCTCGCAATGTTAAAGGAGTTTAACATAGTGAGACAGCTTTAAAAAAGCAATGGCAAATCTCTGTTGCTTTTTCTAAAGCTGTCTCGCTATGTTAAACCCATTTAATATAGTGAGACAGCTTTAAAAAAAGCAACGCAGAAAGGAAGATCTCTGTTACTTTTTTTAAAGCTATATTCCTATGTTAAACTCTTTTAACATAGCAAGACAGTGTCTAAACAGCAACAGAGATCTTGCATTCTCCATTGCTGTAAAAAAAGACTTATACTAATGGAAAAAGTCTGGGTGACCGGACCTTTTTCCATTAGTATAAGTATGATTTTACAACATGCACGCTGACCAATCAGCATGCACGTTTTGGGATATTAATGATGGGTCTTTGTATAATATAGCAATAACCCATGCCTGGGTGTGGGTAATGCTGGATTTATACACGGTTGGTGTGGTTTGATCACGAGGGTGAAGCCCGAGTGGCCAAACAAAGACAACCATGTGTAAATCCAGCATTACCCACACCCAGAAGTGGGTTATTGCTATTATAAAATGACATTATTTAAGAAAAAAAAATACTTTTCTTAAATAATGGCATTGTATAATGCCTCCTTGCTGCCCTTTCGCAGCTGTCTGGTATTCCTAGGCAGTTCTGATGTACTGCATATGCGTATGCTTACACAGTACATCAGAGCTGTGGATGGAAGTAACGGAGAAAGCAAGATCTCCGTTGCTTTTTACAAAGTGTCTCGCTATGTTAAAGGAGTTTAACACAGCAAGACAGCTTTAAAAAAAGCAACAAAGAATCTCAGTTGCTTTTTTTTAAAGCTGTCTTGCTATGTTAAATCCATTTAACATAGCGAAACAGCTTTAAAAAAAGCAACGGAGAAAGGAAGATCTCCGTTACTTTTTTAAAAGCTGTCTCGCTATGTTAAACTCCTTTAATATAGCGAGACAGTGTCTAAACAGCAACGGAGAGCTTGCGTT
>NW_025057074.1:0-7007 GCF_019279795.1 Protopterus annectens | reverse complement strand
TTTTGGGGTTGGGGTTTGGGGGAGCTGTGTACATAGCTGTACAGGGGGGAGGGGCACTGTGCCACTGCAGGGCAGCAGGACACAGGTATGTTTCTGGCGATGCATGACCTGGACGCATTTTGCCATGTCTAAGTCAGTTCTGCTGTTAAACAGAAATATGGTGACATTGGTGGCACCTCTAGTGGCTGCAGACAGGCATTCCATTTCCTGGTGTACCACATCAGATGTCCAGGGGTCCACTACAGTGATGAGCCCACTATGTGGGACAGGGTGCAATGGTGACTACCCACTGCGGATGTACTGTGTGGCAACATGCCTGTAGGTATCACCCATGGCCATGGTTTGTCTGGTTCATCGACAATTGTGTGTGATGGCCATTGTGCACAGCCCTGTGGTGCCCATGTGACATAAAACCTATAGTCTGAGGTGTCACATTCCCTAAGGCTATGCAGACATTGTGGATGTCTGCTATGTCGCATAGGTCATGTCATGGTGTGACAATGTTGCGGACAGACACCCAACTGCATGGGACATGTCATGTGCCATGTCACAATGTGTGCACCCTGCGGGGGCATAGGTCACAGTGATAACAGCTGGGTTCGGGCCAGATGACAGCTCACTATGTGGTACTGTGTGCATAGCGCGGAGGCATACCAATGCATACTACACATGCAGCCATTGTGGAACACGTACACCATTGTATGCATAGCTGACTGCACATGTACACCAATGGGTTATGTGGTGCATGCCCTATACTAACGGTTGTATTACTGTACATGGGGGTGTGTTTTGGGGGTGGTGCAACCTGTATACTGGGGGCACCCCCAGGTGTGCATGTCATACCTGGACACATGGGGAATACCCAAACACAACAACAGCTTACCGGGACAGACCCATGTCTGTGCGACACCCAGACGTCCTGTATAGGGACAACAAAAAGGGTATACACATTATCCATTACTATCGCCACGGAGCACTGTGCATGTCATGCATTGTGTTAGCATTTCTATGCACATGTCTAACACAACATAGCATACCGTAGTATGCATCTTGTGTGGCCATTACCTGGCATGTGTTGCTATATTATGTGTTGTACTATGACACCCACCCCACGCCTTTTATACAAACATGCAACACTGACTTACCAGGCAGCTCCAAGCTCGTTGGTTGGGAGACACCCACCTCCACGATGGACGAGGGTTTCAGCATGTTGTTCCATGGGTGTCCCCAGACTGGCCAGGAGCTCCTCCGGGGTGTGAGTGGGGGGTGGGGTGGCCCACCACCTGTCCCACCTTGTTGTCTGGGATTGCAGCGCACGCTGTCTGCAATTAGGTCTGTGCAGTGCCTGCGGATCTGTTGATATGTGCGGTTGTGGCCCCGGTGTTCACCCTCCTGCATATCCTGCCACATGTCTCACATTGTTGTGCCCTGGGAGTGGCTGAACAGGGTGTCATAGTTATCATGGAGCAAGGTTTTATCACCTCATCTTCCTGTCGCTAAAGGCAGGCAGCCGAACGGGCATTATCTGTAAGACATAATGATGGTGCAGGTCAATTTACACTGCTGTGCTGGCATACTGCTGGAATACATTGCTATGACATGTACAACATCTGCACAGTAATCTCTGCAAGCATCATGGCAGTGACACAGCCGATGTTGCCGACACCATTGAGCAGTGGGTGTCTTTCATATCTGTGTGTCACCTCATCACACTGTACACGCACCATGTTGATTTTCCCTGTGGGACATGTGTACCGGGCTGCACCTGTGTCCATATCAGTTGGCAGGGGTCCCCATGTGACAACAGTTCTACTGTTCACCTGGATGCTGTGTATATGTCAGAACATCACGCGGCCATTATGAACCCAGCGGGGCACTGCACAACACATGGACACCTGCACATGCATGTGTTGTGCCATGTACATCCACACAGCACTGTAGGGTGTTGGACAACTTGCCATGGCTCACCTGTGTTGCACATGTAAACACATGGGACAATGTGTAACCATGTCACATTAGCAGGAAAGGTCATGCATAGCATGTGCACACGCACATTGTCCACAGCAACAAAAGCACCTGTAACACCACAGGGTGCATCACCGCCACATTACTGCTGTGGACGGTTGATAGTGACAGTGCCTTTTGTCCATGCACCATGGGACTGTGATAGCATGCAGCCTTGCTGGGCAGGGCTGCAGGGGGCAGGGTATGCCACATACATGGCACTGGGATGTGATCCACCTGGGGTAATGATATTGGCAGGGTGGCTGTCCATTCCATATGTCATTGCTATGTGTATATGGACATTCACATGTCTATCACATGGTGTGGACACTGGCCTTATGCAAGGTAGGCTGCACGTTTGGGGGGGGTGTGTCTGGTGCATGCAGGTACCACACATCGATGCTAACACTGTAACTCTGTCAGGTGCTATGTGCTGTGTTATTGTGCATCACTGTGCTGTATGTGGCCACACACTGCTATCCCGCACATGGATGGTTGCCTGGACTGGTGGGTACCACATATGTCTACATCCAGTGCCTGCTGCCCCCCCCATGTCTGCTGGTGCACTGCACACCGCCATCCCTCCCCGGAAACATGGTGTTGGCCAGCATAGGTATCCAAGTATGGGGACAGGGAAGTTCACATAGCGGGGGCATGATGGTATCGTCGATCTGACCATACACATATGATGCACCCTCACACATACAACCCATTCTTTATGTTGTTCACAACACTGACACAGCTATACTGCTATGCGGAGACATTCACAGATTACATACACAGATCCCAGCCCATCTTGGCATGGCCTGGACTATTGGTGGGGTTTTGGCACATAACGTGTTTGAGTGGGGCGGGCGCAGACCTACTGTGCACATGTCTACACAGTAAGCCTGTTCTACAGTAGGCATCGGTGATGTGCTGTGCACATATCATATCTGCACATTGTGTTGGTGTCTGTCTGTCCACGGGCCAGTGGTGGGACACACAGGGATATTGTTGAACATATATGCATGCAACCCTGTACTGCTGTCCCAAAGTTTTGGGGGTAATGTGTCATAGACATGCACACCCCCAACATGTGGTGTGGGTTGCCACCCACCCATCTCCTCTTGTGGGTTGCTATCATCCAACACCCTTTTTGTATTGTATGTTCAGGCTATGCACCTGTGTGGGGCATGTGGGCATGCAATGCAGTACTATGCCTTTGCACCCACCCAGAACAAATCACACAGGTACAGGCAGCCACACTTCACAGTTTGGGTGACAGCACAACATGTTGTACACATAACACATTCCTGTGGGACATGGTCAAATGTACAGGCATGTCAGTCACATGCCACTGCTACCCCTACTTGATGGCTATGCAGGACATGGGGGGTACAGCAACTGTCACATGTACCAGCAATGCCCCTACCTACATCACGTGGTACTGCCTGGGGGGAGGGGTCTGCATCCATGCTATGGCCATAGATGACAGTTGTACATCGATATGTGCAACATACCTCATTGGGTGTTCTCATTTTGCATGTTCAACATGTCAACGCATTGTTTGTGTCTGTCAGACAGTCATTGTTGTACATGGTTTAAATGGCAGGCAGTGTGTGATTCCAGGTACTTCATTGGGCTACCAGCATTGTACATTATCACAGCAATTCCAGCCATCAGTAGCCATCCTAGGAATGACCCCGTGGGAGGTGTTCTGCCAGTGCACATATGTCCCCAGACGAGGGTGACTGACACATTCTCAGGACAGGGTTCTGACTGCTGTGGATGTGTGTGATGCTGTCGACCCTGACTGGCCAGATGGTGCATCTGGATGTGTAACATTCACAAACACACCTACCTTCACTAGCAACACATCATCCACAACAATGGACATCCCTGCATGAACACTGTGTGCAGTATGTCTTTTACCACTGCAGGCACCACTGGTAGCCACCAGCATGGCTGCCAACAGCAGGTGTATCCTGTGGAACATGGGTTACACCATTCACAACACACCTGTGTCAAATGGCCCTGTTGTGGGTCACAGTGCAGTTCCACACATCATGTAACAGTATACATCATGCACCGTATGTTGCGGGCATGTGAACGGCTGTAAATCAACATATGCACATGACACATCACCTGGTACAACTGTCTGTTTCCACCTGCTATTGTGACCACCCTGTGATGACATTGTACAGGCTACGTGGACTGGGACATGTGATGGCTCAAGGTATATTCCCCCCCGGTGTGTGTCTAGCCAGGTGTACAGTAGGCAGTGGTCTGCACACAGGGATACTGTACATTGGCCTACTCTGTCACTGGACTGTTGACTATGCTCATACTGTACTTATACAGGCATGTGGTATTTGTCCAGTATGACAGTCATGGTCAACCACACTACTGTGGCACACATGACCTCCGGCCATCTGCCTAGGGGGTGGGGCCCACCTGTACATCTGGACATGCTATGCTGCCTCTGCAGCGGTGTCACATGTCTGTCTCCCGCAGTGCTGTCACAGGCAGGCACGGCATGCAGTGATGTGTGACAATGCTTGCACCCTCCACTGTGCTGCACACAAGCACTGCACACACAGTAAGGCACGCCTGCATTTATCTGCAGTGCCTGGGACCTGCCTCCATGCTCTGCACAGCACACCTGCCAGTCCAGATTGTACACAGATCATACCTCCCAGGCACATACCTGGGAAAACACACAGGTGAGGGGGTCCCACATCCCCAAAATTTTCACACATACTGTTTTTTTCCAAACACAATGCATCATAGGTATCCATGTTCGATACCCATGTTTGTGACCACACATTGTGACACGCAACAAAATACACTGTACACCACAGGTTACATGCTGGCTGTGTTGTCAATTTCTTGCACCTCGGACAGTTGCTACTGCCATGTGCTGACAGCAACCCACACTTCCCCAGTATGGACTCCCATGTACCCACACATGCTTGGCCATGCACTACATAGCTGGGTGACACATTACACAACACATACCATACCTACACTACCCCCATGCACCATACCTCCATGTGTCTTTTGTTAAACCTACGGATATCCCCTCTGGTAGATGAAAAATATGCTTTGCCCTGCTAGCCACACCCTGGACACACACCCATTGCAGCATACATGGTACATGTGCTCAACGCTGGTACTACTGACCCTGCTGACAGGGGGGGTTAATGGCATGGCACCCGGGAGCTGGACATACTGACTATGCTGACACATATCACAGTGCACTTCCCCATTTCCAAAGGTAGGGACCATGCTATTCCACACAGAGACATGGGGTACTGGCCTTTTCAGAGACGCCACGGGGGTATTCCTGTCCCAGGCACATGTGCTGTATGGGCCCTTTCAGGCTGTTGCACGGTGGGTATATTCAAAAGTGGGGTGCATCACTTGACAGTCATGGTGGGTCCTCGTGGTCCATCACATGCTCCACAGCTAGCTACCTACACATGACCAACATTGCAGTGTGGGCCCTCACGCAGTGTGGTGGTATGTCTGTGTTGTTTGGCTACATCCACATTAAGAGCAACAGTCACCCAGGCATTGCCAACTGAGATGTTGTTTGGGAACATGCCAGCCAATGGGGTACCTACCAACAATAAAACTCTCACTCACTACAGGGTTCAATCCATACATGGACATGATTGTCCCTGTGGACACATACATGGTACTGCCATGCACACGTTATGTCCTAGGACACTGTCCCAATGTCACCTCCAATCTCCTAGCTGTTATGTCCCGCCAACCTGGTTGTATGTGTCTCTGCAGCAGCCCACTGAATTAACTGCTAGTCTATTCATGGACATTGTGTCCCTACCACACACACCCCCGATCTATCACACTACACATGGGTGGTACTGCATTGCACATGTGGGACTGCATTCGTACACCCATGACTGGACCATTCAGTATGGCACTGGGGCACATCCTCACATCCGTGCTTCACACACTCATTGATGACCTCCATGCCTTTACTGGCACCCTTGTTGGGCCTCTGTGTGCCACAGCACACCACATCCACATGCTGGCCACCTGTCATACCATTGCATGGGTGGTTGGTGTGCTACAGAGGGTAACAGATCAGACATTATCCCCACATTGCCCTTCAGCACCATTCCACATTCTGGTATTGACAATGTACACATCCACCATCACATCATACCTTGTGTCTCAGGATGTTAGGCTATATGACTCCCGGACAGGTCACACAGTGGTGCAAGCATATCATGCTACCTACTACATGTCAGGTACATGTGGCATTACACAGCCCTCAGTCATGTGGCCCCTCATGTTCACTATTTGCTTACATACACAACATGCTGTCACAGAGTACTGTCCATGCCTACATATCCCACATTTACATACCTGGCAGCATTCTAGCTCCACCAGCTCATACTGCTAACAACCATACAGGTGTCGGTGTGGCAGATATATCGTGTAGATGTCATTGCGTCGGATACATCACACATGGTGCATACACATCACCTTTGCATAGCGACAGTCATCCAGTGGGTATCACATGGATACTTTCCCCATACATGCATATCACATTGTACATGGTTGCTGTACACACACATGCCCCACATGGTGCTGTGGTTGCCATATTCCACTGATGGGGAACACATCTGCAGGGCCACACATCTGTACTGTGTGTTTTTGGTACATTGGTAGCCTTTGTACCTGTGCCATACACACATCTACACAGGCAGGGTTACAATAACACATTTGTGGTGTACCTTCCACAAGGCTACAACTTTACATGGCACGGGATAGTCATGCCATGTATACCAGGCTCAGACAGTTTACATATGCAGATGACAAATGGGGGAAAACATCTGTACTCATCTGCACACCACTTACACAGGGGTGTCATCTACTGTGACATGGGCGATGTCCTCCCCATTACCGATGCATGTAGTACTCCTACATGGCGTTTGAGTGGGGGGAATGAGCCCAATGTGCACACATGCCACGTTGTTTTGCCTGGG